>NC_060269.1:52884100-53034371 GCF_021613505.1 Equus quagga | reverse complement strand
AGAATATAAATATACAGATAAATAAGCACATATAACAATATATTAACAAGGAAATATCAACTAGAAGACCAAGATATGATGAACATAAAATTCCAAAACTAGATTACTATATACATAGTTTAAAAAGCAACCGTTAGGGCTGGCCCACGGCAGAGTGGTTAAGTTCACGTGCTCCACTTCGGTGGCTCAGGGTTTCACTGGTTCGAATCCTGGGCGCGGACATGGCACCGCTCATCAGGCCATGTTGAGGCAGCGTCCCATATAGCACAACCAGAGGCACTCACAACTAGAATATACAACTATGTACTGCAGGCTTTGGGAAGAAAAGAAGAAAGAAAAGACAGAAGGAAGATCAGCAAGAGATGTTAGCTCAGGTGCCAATCTTTAAAAAATAAAAAAAGAAATCATTAAAGGATTCTTGGTTCCATAATTCTTAGATTCTTCAGCCCAGATCAAGGATATAAAAATTGATGTCAAGATATCAACAGAAAGGATTCATAAAAGGAGAAATTTGGAGCAAGTTTTTTCTATACTCTGAGTCCTTACCCCATCTTCAAACAGAGTAAAGTTGAATAGTTTAAACTCATTTTTCTCAAAGTCATTGAGAAACACTTCCACAGGACCATTTGAAAAGCTCAAAGCATGTACCTTGCATTTGTGGGGCATAAGACTGGAGCTTTACTCACATTTAAGGAAGAAAAAGAGATGTGTGGCTGTACAATAAAGAAGTCTGAGTTGGGATGGCTTGAACTCCCCACATAGAAAGACAACATATATGTCAGTATTTTCTATGGCCCAACTTTAAGAGCAATACAAGAAAAGGAACAAAATTAGGTTTTTGGAGATCTTATTCAAGAATCAACTAGTAGTACATAAGGAACATATAGTAAGAAGCTAGAGTTTAATTTCAGATTTCTAGGGCCTAGAAATATTACAGAGACCGTGTATAATAGAGATGCATCTTCATGGGTGAAGAAACTGCAGGAAAGAATGCCTTAAAACAAAATTCTTCTACCTACCAAGGAGAAAGAAGAGATAGAGTCTCTCAACTTCTAATCCAGAAAATATTAATTTACTCAGAAAAATAAGAACTGCCTGGAAAATCAAGTGAGATAAATAGATCACAATACAAAACAAAACCCCAAAGTGATGGAAATCAGGAGAGAAATTCCTAGAAATGGAGACTATATTCAGAAGACAAAACTTGTATACAATATCAATTCAAGAAGGAGGAGGAGAGAAGAAGCAAGGGAGATGGAGGGAAAACAAGCAATAACAGAGAAACCCCACAGAAAAAGTTTTTCTAGCTGAAGAAAGTTTAGTGATAAAAATAATAATGAATAATTCTGGTAATAATATTCTTCAGTTAAAATTTTTAAAATATAAAGATTAAATCTCAGAGGTTCTAATACAAAAATACAAGTTACTCACATAAAGCAAAAAAGCATAATGCTTTTTATTTGCAACACACAACGAGACAATGAAATGTTATCTGTATACCATAGAAATAATAGGACTGCAATTCAAAATCCTGTTCACAGGCAAGATTTTATTCTCCTGTCTAAAAGATTTTTGAGGTTGTGTAAGATTGATAAATGATACACAAAAAAGAACTGTACCTTAACAAATAAACAAATTCCCCAAAAGTTAATTCAGCAGCAAAGTAGTAGATCCATGGTGGAGGGAAAAGGTAAGGAAATACAATAATTAGAATCTAAGAGCTCGTGGAATTGGAAGTAACTCATATCATACAAAATTAATTTCTGGGTATAATTTTAATACAAAAAATAGAGCATTCAGCAAATAAATAAATAAATTTAACCTTTATATTGGAAAATTATAGCAAATGTAATCAGAAGCTTCAAAGAGTAGGATAGAAGAATTAAACTACAGAAAATATTTTGCCTAAAAAAATCGACAAATGAAGACAAAATACAAAAAATAGATTGGGAAAACCTTTTCAATACAAAGCATATGAAGTTAATCCTTAAAAATAGTTCCTATAAATTTACGTTAAAAAGAAAGCAACTCAATATCAAAACCTAAAATAGCATGAATGGGAAATTGACAGATGAGGAGCTAAAGATGTAAGATGATTCTCAATTGTACTAGCAATCAGTTAAAACACAAGTCAAATTAATGAAGAAGCCCTGAATTTTACCCATCCAGCTGGAAAAAATTTTTTAAAAAGAAAATAAAAGAGATAATACTTGGTGCTGTGGATATACAGAAGAAAAAGTTCAGTCACATATTATTAGAGAGATATTCTGGAAATTAATCTGCAAAAGAATTATATATACATAGAAATTTCATACGTGTGTGTATATATACACACATATATATTAACATCTATACTTAGAGAAAAGAAGTTCTTGATATCCATGAGCTAGATACAAATATATGTACACATGCATGTGTGTGTGTGCTATGCATACATATACCTATACACTCATATACGTGTATAGTGAGTAAAAAGAACAGTCATAATTTGATGGGGCACAAACTACAAACAACTATTTTTTCCATCACTATCTTCAAACATGTTCTACCTGTTAATATCTTGGAAAGGCGTTATAGCCGTTAGTCGCTTTTAGTCATAAGAAGGCTACAACTCTCTTTCAGATAGAAAAATCCAGTCCAATTTAAACCTGTCATCTTCCATAACTTTTAGGGCTTTCTCAAGGTCAGTTCTGACCCTTTGTTCTAGGATACAGTGAGGAAAGGAGGCATGGTCTATTTATTTTTCCCATCTTTCCTCCCCCTTCTTCTCTACACCCAGGGAATATGGAAAAAAAGAATGTTAATGAAAAGTGGGGAAAGTTTTATATCACTGGTGTTCTCCAAATCAGCCTTCAATAACCTTTGTGTGGCAGCTATTCAAATTCTCGCCTTTTGTGGAGTATGTCTAGGGGTCCTTCTGAGATCTGTGGCATTTGTACACAACAAATTTTGGATGATGCCCTTATTAACCTCAGATTTGCCCCTAGATTTACACTTTGCTATTTTTACTAGTGGGATCCTTCAGCCCAGAAGGCTACTTTTGAAATGGCTCAGACCTACTTGTTCCTTTAGAGTTATATGTCCCTTGGGAATCTCATGTGTTCCTGGCATGTAAAAGAGTAGTGGTGTAGGCTGCAATATTATTACCCTTATCACCTTCCATCCAAATTGTTTCAGGTAGACTCTTGCTTTCAAAATTCTCAAGGTGAGGTACAGGCACACATCTCTACGTTCACATCTTCCCCCCAACTCCCAGAAATTTTCAAGTGCTCCTAAGAATCATCATCACCACATTCTATTTCACTGACCACACCAACATAGGCATATATGCTTCCGCCAACTACCAAGAATCCAACCGCCAAGTATGATGTTGATCTCCCCTTTTGGTGGACACCACTAAATTTAGGGATTTCTCCCATTTGACTTAGTGAGAACAACTCTGTGAAGCACGGAAGGGAAAAAGCCACAACACTTCTCACCCCTGTCAGGACTCCATCAAACTCTCAAATTTTGAGCTTTCTCTTTATGTTGACTATTTTAGAATGGTGGAGTGAGCATCACTGCATTGGAGTTTTGTTATTTTTTGATAAGCCCCAGAGGGGGTGTCTTGGAATTTCCTACATGCTCTCTAGACATGTGAATGCAGTTATCACCTATGGTTTTTCAGGTTTGGAGCCTAAGTAAAAAATCAACAAAAAAGGAAAATCTCACTGAACATCTAGTTACATGCATATTTATTTTGACTTAATAGTTGCATAAAATGAAGAAACCATTTTATAACGTCAGATATGCAAGGGTATGGCAAAAAGAAGCAAACGCAAAGTAGAAATTACCTGATTTTGCAAAATTGACTAAAATTTTAAATTTAATTTAAAATCGACTACATTGTGATTTGGCTCAACAAATATTATGCTACTATTAAAGTAATGTATATCCAGATCTATGAATCTGAAGGAATTTTCACAATACATTTAAAATAACAAGAGAAAGATGTAGAGAGATATTTGGAGCCTGATCCTACTTTGTAAAACAAACAACAACAAGAAGAAAATACCCTTTATATTCATATATAATTGTATAAACATGGAGAATAGTGTGGAAAGATACATGCCAGGCTTTTATCCTATTTTATGGGAAAAGATTGCAGTGAGGAGAAGAAAAAAAAATCTTTTAAAACAGGGGCCAGCCTCGTGGCCAAGTGGTTAAGTTTGCGCTCTACTTTGGTAGCTCAGGGTTTTACTGGTTTGGATCCTGGGCGTGGACCCGGCACTGCTCATCAAGTCGTGCTGAGGCAGCGTCCACATAGCAGAACTAGAAGGCCCTACAACCAGAATATACAACTATGTACTGGGGGATTTGGGGAGAAGAAGAAAAAAAACGAAAATATTGGCAATAGATGTTAGCTCAGGGCCAATCTTTAAAAAAAAGGCATTTTGTATATTAACAGAAAATATGTTTGTATGTATGACAACACTATCAATATACAAAGACTGAATATGTACCAAGGCAAAAGCTAGAAGGCAAAAAGGAACAATGAAAACATTAATTTGATTTTGATTTGGGATTGTGACCAAGTTTAACTTGGAGTTTTGTTAATTTTAATATAGCTTCTTCAGAGAAGTAACTGAGGAAAAAATGCCTGGGGTTTGTTTTGTATAAATACTTCTTAGGTCTTCTTTCAGTTGCAATTTCTCCATAAAAATCTTCCTTTAGCACAAATTGAAGTACTTTGTTCCTTCTCTAAAATATTATAGCAATTATGTCTTGCATAATGTAACAATTAAAACAATTAATCACCTACTGCCTCATGACATAACTTCTTTTCCTTCTTGACCTATATACATTTTAAATTTTTATTGGAATTTAAATATTTGTCATATTACCCAATTAGATTTTGAATTCCTTGTGGTTAGAGAAGCTCTCTAATAAATCTTGGCATTTCTCCAACCACTCACTGCTTTTCTTTGCATGTACAGATGCCCTCAATAAAAGTTGTGCAATTAATTTGAGTAAGGCTTTTTGACTTAAGGAGGGCAATTGATTTAATTTGCCACCCTATTCCCTCACTCAATGGGCACTTGAGTAAAAACTGCTTTTGTGGGCACTAGGGTAATTGGATAGAGAGCTATCAAATATCACTGGCCATAAAAAACCCCACAATATAATAGCAGCATTGATATGAGCAATGAAGAACAAATAAGGCAGAGAAGGGGGAGAAAAGGGAAAGAGGAATGATGAGGTGCCATTTGAGCAGAGACCTAAATGCTGTGAAGAAAGAAACTACGTGCATAACCGAGAGAAGATTTTTTCAGACAGAATGAGTAATGCTGACTGTTTTCCAGGACAGAATGGAAGCCCCTGTAGCTAGAGTATCTATGAGCAAGAAGAAAAGTAGTAGGGAAAAAGGTCAGGCAGTTAGAAAAGGGACAGATCATGCAGGTTTCAAGGATTTAGAATTTTATTCCAAAGTGTTAGGAAGCCATTATAAAGTTTGACCAAAGAAGTGACATGATCATATATATATTTAAAAATCATTCTTCTGGTTCCTGTTGGGAATAGCCTGTAGAGGCACAAAAGGAGAAACAGGGAGAAGAGCTATGAGGCTATTATAATAAACCAGGCAATAGGGAGCAGTAGGATGAGCTACTATGGAAGCAATGCGAAATAATCAGAATATAAATATTTTTGGAAAAGATTTATTTACAGACTTCATGTGGTATATGAATAATAGGAAAGAGTCAAAAAATATTTAAGACTTGGAAAGCTAAGTTATAGATGGTACCATTTAATAAGATGGAGAACATTTGGAGAGAGTAAGTTTAGCATACAGAAATGAATAATTTTATTTAGAACATGTTATTTTTCAGATGAATACTAAAGAACAGTATTAGGTAAGCTAATTACCTAAATTACTCTAAAATGTTAATAGTTTAAACCAACTAACATTTATTTCTTGCTCATTATACTTTAATCTAGCTTGGTGATGGTGGAAGAGCAAAGAGGTCTTTCAGAAAATCAAACGTCTACTCTCTTTCCTAGTGGCCCAGATCAGTTTGTCAGAGTTCAAGTAGAGTGAGGAGGGTGTCTTATCAGAAATACAACCTAGAACAGGGTATCAGAATGTGAGTGGAGTAAGGATATATCCTCAGAAGTGATCTGCCTTGCCTGGTGTGTGGGAGAACATCTATACAGCAGGTAGGATTACATGAGATGTCAGATCCCACACACAGGGTGTATGTAGGGGGAGGAGAGTGGCAGCATGGAGTGGGTTGTTGCAGCATGGGTAGGATGAGGAAAATGTCTACAAGAATTGGGAGAGGGAACAGATTGGTTCACGGTGCCAGATGCTGCATGGAGTGAGGAGGACATCTTTTCATGAGAGGAGTAATAGTAGACACAGGAGATGGCCACTGTGGCAGACCAACATGATCCCTGCTTCCTGGTGTTTATGCCCTTGTGTGATTCCCCTCACCTTGAACGTTGGTGGAACCTGCAACTTGCTGCTTACCAGTATAATACAGCAAAGGTGATAGGATGTGCAAGATTATTTATATATGATGAATCATAAGAATATAGTGTCCTTCTTGCTGAAGTTTCTACCTCCCTTGGTAGTTTGAGGAAGGAAGCATAACCCATGTGATGATGTAATGGAGGGTAGGAGTGAAGAGCAGCTTCTGATCAACAGCCTACAAGAAAATGAGTTTTTCAGTCCTACAAGTATGAGAAAATTAATTTCTCCAACAACCTGAGTGAGCTTGAAAGTGAATTCTTCTTCACTCAAGATTCAGATGAGACCATCCTCCACCACACTCAACCCCAGATTGCCCCTTGATTGCAGAAGACCCAGCTAATTCGTATCTAGAAATCAGACCCACAGAAACAGGGAGATAATAAACATGTCATGCTAAAAAGCTGCTAAATGTGTAGTAATATTTTTACACAGCAATGGTTAACTATGCAGTTACACACAGGGAGATTAATCAAATGGTTAAATATATTCAGGATAAGGGAAGTCTGGGCTCTGTCAAAAGGGAATTAAAAATATGGAAATACACTAAAGAAAGCTGAAATTGCTATAGTTAAATCAGACAAAATGTACTTTAAAACAAAGGCTGTGATAAGAAGCAAAGAAGGGCATTACATAATGATAAAGGGGTCAATCCAACAAGAGGATATAACATTTGTAAATTTTTATGCATCCAACAGAGGAGCACCTACATATATAAAGCAAATATAGACAGATCTAAAGGAAGAAAGACAGCAATAAACAATAGTAGGGGATTTTAATTTTTAATACCCTACTTATATCAGTAGATAGATTATCTAGACAGAAAATGAAGAAGAAAATATCGGTCTTAAATGACATATTAGACTAGCTGGAATTAACCAATAGATACAGAACTTTGTATTTAAAAGCAACAGAATACACATTCTTCTCAAGTGCACATAGAACTTTCTCTAGGATAGATGATACGGCAGGCCACAAAACAAGTCTTAATAAATTTAATAAGATTAAAATCATATCAAACATCTTTTATGACCATAATGATATGAAACTGGAAATAAATTATAAAAAGAAGAGGGAAAATTTGCAAATATGTAAAGATTAAACAACATGCTACTGAACAACCAATGAGTCAAAGAAGAAATCAAAAGAGAAATAAAAAAGTACCTTGAGACAAATGAAAATAGAAATAAAACATACCAAAACTTAGGGAATGCAGCAAAAGCAGTTCTGAGGGATGTTTATAGTGACAAATGCCTACCTCAAGAATCAAGATAAATCTTGAAAAAAAAAAAACCCTCCAACTTTACTCCTCAGGGAACTGGAATACGAAGAACGAATGAGGGCCTGAGGTTAGTAGAAGCAAGGTAATAACAAACATCACATTGGAAATAAATGCAATAGAGACTAAAAAGACAATAGAAAAGATCAATGAAGCTAAGGCTGGCTTTTGATGAGATAAACAAAATGGATATTCTTTAGACAGACTCACCAAGAAAAAAAGAAAAGTCTCAAATAAATGCTATCAGAAATGAAAGAGGAGACATTAAGACTGATACCAGAGAAATACAAAAGATCATAAGAGACTACTATGAACAATTATATGCCAACAATTTGGCCAACCCAGAAGAAATGGATAAATTCCTACAAATGTGCAACCTACCGAGACTAAATCATGAAGAAATAGAAAATATGAACAGACTCATTACTAGTAAGGACATTGAATCAGTAACCAAAATCTCCCAACAAACGAAAGTCCAGGACCAGATGGATTCACTGGTGAATTCTATCAAATATTCAAAGAATTAACACCAGTCTTTCTCAGTCTCTTCCCCAAAATAGGAAAGGATGGAATAGTTCCAAACTCACTTATGAGGCCAGCAATACCTTTATACCAATATCAGAGAAGGGTGCCACAAAAAAAGGAAAACACAGGCCAATCCCTGACAAATATAGATGCAAAATTCTTCAACAAAATATTGTCAAACGGAATTAAACAATACATTAAAATGATCCTACACCATAATCAAGTGGATTAATTCCAGGGATACAAGGATGGTTCAACATTAACAAATCAATTAATGTGATATACCACATTAAAAAATAAAGAATAAAAATCATGTGATCATTTTAACAGAAGCAGAAAAAACGTGACAAAATTCAACATCCGTTTATGATAAAATCTCTCAACAAAGTGAGTATAGAGGGAACACACCTCACAATAATAAAGACTGTATATGACAAACCCACAGCTAATGTCATACTCAATGGTGAAAAACTGAAAGCTTTTAATCTAATATCAGAAACAAGACAAAGATGTCCACTCTTGCCACTTTTATTCGACATAGTGTTAGAAGTCCTAGCCACAGCGATTAGGCAAGAAAAAGAAGTAAAAACCCTCCAAATTGGAAAGGAAAAAATAAAACTGTCACTATTTGCGGATGACTTGATATTGTATAAAGAAAACTCAGACTTCACTAAAAAATTGTTAGAACTAATAAACAAACTCAGTAAAGTTGTCAAGACACAAAATCTGTTGTGCTTCTATAGGCTAATAACAAACTATCAGAAAGAGAAATTATGAAAACAATACTATTTACAATTGCATCAAAAAGAATAAAATACCTGGGAGTAAATTTAACCACGAAGGTGAAAGACCTGTACACTGAAAACGATAGATGTCAATGAAAGAAATTAAAGAAGCCACAAATAAATGGAAAGTTATTCCATGCTCATGGATTGGAAGAATTAATATCGTTAAAATATCCATACAACTCAAAGTAATCTACAGATTAAATGCAATCCTTATCAAAGGTCCAATGGCATTTTTCGCAGAAATAGAACAAACAATCCTAAAATGTGTATGGACCACAAAAGACCCCAAATAGCCAAAGCAATCTCGAGAGAAAAAGAGCAAAGCTACAGGTATCATGCTCCCTGAGTTCAAACTATGCTACAAAGCTATAGCAATCAAAACAGTATGATAATGGTATAAAAACAGACACATAAATCAATGGGACACAATAGAGAGCCAACAAATAAACCCACTCATAAATGATCAATTAATTTACAGCAAAGGAACCAAGAATATGCAGAGGAGAAAGGACAATCTCTTTAATAAATGGTTTGGGAAAACTGGACATTCACATGCAAAAGAATGAAATTTAACCATTATCTTTCACCATACACAAAAATAAACTCAAAATTGGGTTAAATTGGTGAATGAATTAAGACCTGAAACCATAAAACTCCTAGAAGAGTTGCAGTAATCTCCTTGACATCAGTCTTGGTAATGAATTTTTGTATCTGATGCCAAAAACATAGGGAACAAAAGCAACAATAAACAAGTGAGACTACATCAAACGAAAAAGCTTCTGTACATCAAAGAAAAACATCAACAAAATAAAAAGGCAACCTACTGAATGGGAGAAAATATTTGCAAACCATATATCTGATGAGTGGTTAATATCCAAAATATATAAAGAACTCATTCAACTCAATAACAAAAAACACACAATTCAATTAAAAAATGCACAGAGTATCTGAAGACATTTTTCCAAAGGAAACATACAGTTGGCTAACAAGTACATGAAAAGATGCTCAACATCAATAATCATCAGGAGAATGTAAATCAAAATCATTAAGAGATATCACCGCACAACTGTTAGAACGGCTCTTATCAAACAGACAAGAAATAACAAGTGTTGATGAGGATGTAGAGAAAAGGAAACCCTTGTGCACTATTGGTGGATAGCGAATTGGTACAACTACTAAGGAGAGCAGTATGGAGATTCCTCAAAAAATTAAAAACTTTGGGCAATACATATTATCTATATAACCCTCGGTTTCTTCATCTGAAAAATAGGAATAATATTTATTTCATTAGGCTTTTAGGAGAAAATGAGATGGTGCACATCTGTAGATAACTATAAGCACTCAAAAATTACCACATGGTCCATCAATTCGCCTTCTGGGTATTTATTTGAAGAAAATGAGGACACTAACTCAAAAAGATACAAGCACCTTCATTTTCATTCTCACATTCTTTACAATAGCCAAGATGTGGAAACAACCTAAGCATCCACCAACAAGAAAGGGATCAAGAAAATGTGGTATATATATGTATATATAATTTATATATATATGTAAAATATTATTCAGCCATATAAAAGAATGAAATCTTACCATTTTCTACAGCATTTTTGAATGTGGATATGGGAGGCTGGTGAACCTATCTTGGCCACTTTTTAGATGCTTGGACATGGATGTCCAACATGGATGGGTGTTGAGGGCATTATGCTAAGTGAAATAAGTCAGACAGAGAAAGATGAATATCACACATTCTCACTTATATGTGTTGTCTAAAATAAAAAGAAAAAAATACACACAAAAAAGAATCCTTGCACTTAAAGATACAGAGAACAAATTGGTGGTTACCAGTGGCATGAAGTAGAGACTGTAGAAATGAGCAACCAGGGTCAAAAGTAAAAATTTCCAGTTATAAAATAAATAGTCAAGAAGCACCAACATACATAAGCATTAGATATCTCTCAAACTTGTTTCCTAACTTTCTTGTGGTCATATACAACATTTCACACCACTGATATCCATCGCTTAAGAAGTATTTCCCACCTTCTCAGTCTCTCACTCTTCATCCTACAGTAATGTTCTTTCTCTTACTTGGTTTCTTTCTTGATTTCTTGATAAAAGTAATATCTCCTTCCTCTATTGCAGGCATTATGTCTCATTTACATTTTTTGAGTGCTTATAGTTATCTACAGATGTGCACCATCTCATTTTCTCCTAACAGCCTAATGAAATAAATATTATTCCTATTTTTCAGATGAAGAAACCGAGGGTTATATAGATAATATGTATTGCCCAAAGTTATGAGTGAGGAAGCAAATAAAAAGTGACCAAGACAGGTCTACCAGCTTCCCATATCCACTTTCCAAAATCACTCTTCCCCGCTGCTTCGGTCTCAGACACGCTGCTAATAGACCACCTTGGGTTGCCACTGTCCGTATGTACAGCCTATTTCCTTTACCAAATTATGAGTTCCTAGAATTTCAAAATTATTATGCTGGTTGTTTTCTAAAACAAAAAGGTCAATGAGGAACCAGAGAAGAGGGGCAAAAATTGCTTTTCATCTGACCTTGCTGAAGTCAAGAAATCCTAACACTCTTAAAGAAAACATGCATGGAGAGATATCAAGACTATAAAGATTCAGCAAATTGTCTTAACTTTCAGAAGCTATGCCAAAGAAATTGGAATCTTTAGCATGTCACTATTGATGACATATGTCAATTTTCATGTGGTCATGGGATAAATAGGAACATCAACCACTTGCTTCCATAGATTCTGTTTCCTCTGAGGCTGACATGGCTGTTGTGTGAAGTCACAGGTCCCATTGTACCTGCTGCAATCAATACTGCAATTAAGGGGACTAGCACCTGCAGAACTTAATCAAACAAATTTAAACCTATTTTCTCCACTTGATATCAATTCAAAAAAAAGAAAATAACAAAGTAAATATATTGCACGTAAAACAAGTAACATTTCCTAAGAGGAATAGGTCACAAAGGAACAAAACAATAAACGAAGTTTTATACAAATTACAAAATTTTAATTAGCCATTTCAGGAATAAAAAATTAAATATTAAAAAATGTGGAAGTATAAAACACTCACTAAAATATCCACAAATGTTTAGATTTAATAAGGTAGTTTAGCAAGTTGAGATATGAGCTGAGATACCAATATACAAAAGACAGGTACATATCTGTGCACCAGCAGTAGCAGTTACAAATTCTAATTTAAAAAGAGACCATTTAAAAGAGCAACCAAAACTATAGCATACTTAGAAATAAAATGAACAAAAGATGGTTAAAACCTTTACTGCACCATAATAACAATGGAACATATTCAATCCTTTAGACGCATTTTAGAACAGAGAAACACTGCTCCCTTATAGCTGTATCGATCTATACAATGTAGGTATGCTACATTGTACATCTAGATGTTTGTCTAAAGCATAAATTTCAAATTGCGCCCCTATTCCTTTCCTTTAGCCCTTCTCTAAAAGGCCTGTGGCTAAATTCAGGTGAGTTTCCTTAATCTGTGCCTGACTTTGGGGTAGTGTTCCAAATGTCTGAATGATTTTCCAGACCGTGGGATGATGTTCCAAGAATCATCACAAAAAAATGAGCAGAAGATCTGAATAGACATTTTTCCAAAGAAGACATACAGGCGGCCAACATGAACATGAAAAGATGCTCAACATCACTAACCATCAGGCAAATGCAAATCAAAACCACAATGAGATATAACTTCACACTTGTTAGAATGGCTATCACCAAAAAGACAAGAGATAAGTGTTAGCAAGGATTTGGAGAAAAGGAATGTTTATGCACTGTTGGTGGGAATATGGATTGGTGCAGGCACTAAAGAAAGCACCATGGAGGCTCCTCAAAAAATTAAAAATAGAATTACTATATGATCCAGCAATTTGACCTATGGGTATTTATCCAAAGAAAATGAAAACATTAACTTTAAAAAATATAAGCACCCCAGTGTTCATTGCAGCATTTTATACAATAGCCAATATATGAAAACAATGTTAAGTGTCCACTGATGGATGAATGGAAAAGAAAGTGTGGTGTATATACATACAATGGAAAATTATTCAGACCCAAAATGGAAAGAAATTTTGCCATTTGCAACAACGTGGGTGGAACTTGAGGGCATGATGCTGAGTGAAATAAGTTAGAGAAAGAAATACTCTATGATTTTTCTTATATTTTGAATATAAAAATTAAGAAGAAAAGAAAAACAAGCTCACAGATACCTGATTGGTGGTTGCCAGAGGCAAGGGTAGGGTGCGGTGGGGTGGGAGAAATGGGTGAAAGGAGTCAAAAGGTAAAAGAAAATAATAAATTAAAAACAAAACAAAAAATTTCAAAGTATATGTTGCTTGTCCTTATTTGTTTTCTTATTCCTCCACTTATTTTTTTTTTAATTCACATCAAAGTTTCCTTTTGGAAGCCTTCTTATCATTCACTCACTCTAAGTTATATGTTCAACCCAATGCTATTATCGGAATAACTATATTCAGTTTCTTTTCTAGGAAGGGCTCTGTTTCTAGTTTATTTCTCTTGATAGTTTAGTAGGGAGAGAAAGAGGAAAGGAGGGAAGGTAGTAAATGTGGGACTATTTTTAATGGTTATCCTGCCACGTGAAGGAAATAGTGCCATTTTTTGAATCACAGGCTTTGGAATCATAGCAACACGTATTTATATGCTGTACATGCCAATACAAGTTTATGATCTCGGAAACGTTACTTAAGTTCTCAAAACTGTTTTCTCATTGGATAGGTGAAGGTGTGAGGATTAAGTGAGATAACATAAATAAAGCATACTGCCCAACATTTGCTGTGGAATAAATATTCCATGTAAGGAATTAATGATAGCCATGATTTCTCCTTAATGGCAAAATAATATATTAAAAATACATTTACTTTCCCTTTCTGAGTTGTCTTTTATATGACCTTCTGGGACTGGCTTCCTGTTCTGCTTGTGAAGATCCAGTAAATCACACAACACCATCCCATGCACATCAACAGAGAAGAAATCTGTTATGCAAGAGGATAAAACTTCTCATCAATTATAGCAGAATCACTATTATAGGTGGTTCTTATTTTCTTCTTTATACACTGAAAATTTGCCAAGTGTCTGGAATAAATGCATATTGTTTTTATAATTGGAGAAAAACATTATTTTATAAAGATACATATTTGGCTTTTCTGCCTACTTCAAATCTTAGTTATTAGTAAAAGCAGTAGACATTTTAGTCTTTAACCAAAAGATTGGTTAACATGTAGGAAAATCAATGTATCTCCTACTCTGTATATTGAAATACAGCTATATAAGTGTTCACTTTTATGGGACATTTGTTCTTTGTCTTTATGATCCAAAATGACAGATCCTAATAGTTTTAGGATATTTTCGAAACTGGCTGGAAGCCATAAAAACAAAATACCCATTTCAGCATAACAAAATGGGTATCAAAAATTCAGTCATAAAATTAATTGCTTGTTGAGGGTCTAGAATGAATCAGGTGTTCCTAAAAGTAACTTAAATAAATTTGCCTCTGTCATCTCTACTTCTTAATTTTATTTGGAAAATTTTTGTCTCTATTTACCGTATCTTACCTTTTTATTTCAGGGATTTCTTTTTTCACTTCAAGGATTAGGAAGTGGAAAATGAAGTATTAGATTGAAGTGTTTAGTATTAGATGTTTTGGGGAAACAAAACTTTGAATGTTGAGGGTGTCTAACACTTTTCAAAAATGAAGTTACAGGTATTACCAAACTATGTCTCATGTACTACATATTTAGTCAATTATAATAAATGTTTTACGTAATGTTTCTTCTAAGTCCAAAATTTAACCACATCAAATCAAAGTGGCTGTGAAACAAATTTCATCTATCTCTGAAGTTCTTGAATCCAACTTTACATTGAACTTCATATTAAAATCCCCTGTCGAGCTTTATAAATTACTAATGCTCAGGCCCTCATGTGAATCCAGGCCACAGTAAGTTTTAAGTTTCCCAATGTGCAGCCAGAATTGAGAACCAATCTTGAGAACCAATCTTGAGAACTAAATTGAGAAGTAAATACTAACCTATTTTTTTAACATGGCAAATTAAAAAATTAGAATTATATATATTCCATAACCTGAGAGATAAACATAAGTAATATTTCCTGTAAAAAAACAAAATCTAATTCCTAATAATCTGAGTTCTATTACACAGATTTATACTCATTTTTTCTTATTTAAAATAAGTATTTTAATCACCTTGTATTTAGGTTTTCTTCCCTAAAATGCAGATAGCAATAACACTTCATCTTATGCATTCGCTTAAGAAATAATTAAAAGTATTTGTTGTAGTGTTTTGGAAAAAAAAAAACAAAAGGATTTAAATCATGTTATACATTTATTTATCCATACAACCGTGTGTAAAGGAATTATCCAAAATTGAGTCTGTGTATAGAAAGAGGAAGATATGACTTCAATATTTATCAAAACTATCAACCTTAGTACTCACTTGATGGGCGTCCTTATCCACCCTTACCCCTTTTTGAGCATTCTGCCCAGAGTGGGGCTTCTCAGTGTAAGAGTAAACTCCCTCTCACACAACCCTTTATCTGACAGACACCAGAGTGCAGCAGATACCAGGATAGATCAGACAAAAGCAAGGGACAGTAAGAGCAAGGTGAAACAAATTTGTGTTTCTCTTGCTGGAAATTCCTTCTGCTATTGCTGACTTGAAGCACCAGAAAAAAATAACTCTCAATATTATGTCAGTGCTATGCTCATTTTGATTGAAGGCAAAGTGAAAAAGCAAAGGGCATGTTCCACTTTCCAGTCAGGCATATAGGGACTTCAAAATTGCCATTCCCTCCTAACAACAAATAAAAAGCTGAACAAAATGAAAAATCAACAACTCTTCTTAGATCTGTCAAAGAAGTGAGGTCACAGGGAAAACTGCTGCCTTTCAAAATGAAGAGATGGAAAAGAAGACCCAGAGAATTGCAGCTTATCAGAGCAGAAATTCATGAGCAGAAACCAACCTGGTAACCAGTGCCAGAGTAGGAAAACCTAAATTGCAACTGAGAAAATGCTGAAGCTCCAAATGAACAAGACTGAGAGTTAAAAAATCTAAGGGGACCCAACACTTTCTTAAATTTTACCTCCAGGAGCACCGCAAGATCCTTACAGTAAATACTCAACAAAAATCCCCTCATGATTCTGTCAGGGGAAAGAAAAAGGAACCATTTTGAAATATGCCAGAGCCTTCTATTTTTCTTAACAAGGTCTGCCCTCAGGAGAAATTCTTTTACCACATCTAACCTGCTAGGATTTATTGAGAGCCTAACCTACTTTGGGGAAGGTAAACACACAACTCCAACTGGATCTAGCTATTCTGTCCCACCTAAGGAGGGGGAAGACGTGAGAAGCACTGGTAAAGTTCACAGTCCAGGAGCACAGGCTCATCCAAACACAGAGACTTAACCATAGGACTATAGATGCTTCCCCACCCCACATCTCACAACATTATTAAAGACCTATTTACCCAGTGTATCATGTATACCTTTCAGCAAAAACCTACAAGACATACTAAAAGGAAAAATGTACAGTGTGAAGAGACTGAACAAGGATCATAACTAGTCAGATATGGTAGGATGTTGGAATTATCAGACTAGGAATTCTTTTTAAAAACTATGATTAATATGCTAAGGGCTTTAATGGAAGAAGTAGACACCATTCAAGAACAGATGGATAATGTAAGCAGAGAGATGGAAATTCTAAGAAATAATCTAAAGGAAATGCTGGAGATCAAAACATTGTAAAAGGAATGAATAATACCTTTGATGGGCTCATTAGTAGAGTGGATATGGATGAGGAAAGAATCTCTGAGCTTCAGGTTATGATGAAAAAAACTTCCAAAACTAAAAAGCAAAGAAAAAAGATTGAGAAAAAATACACAGAATATTCAAGAATGTGGGACAGCTACAAAATATATACCCTATGCATGATGGGAATAACAGAAGGAGAGGAAAGAGAGGAACAGAAGCAATATTTGAAGCATTAATGGCTGAGAATTTCCCCAAATTAATGACACATTAATAACAAATTAATGACACCAAATCACACATCCAGGAAGCTCAGAAAATACCAAGCAGAATAAATACCAAAAATGCCACACCTAGGAGTATCATATTTAACTTCAAAAAATCAAAAGATAAATCTTGAAAGAAGCCCAGGACTGGGCGGGACTTACCTACAGAGGAATAAAGGAAAAATTAATCCAACTTCTACTTAGAAATCATGCAAGCAAGAAGAGAGTGAAGTGAAATATTTAAAGTGTTGAAAGAAAACTCCACCTACCTAGAATTTTGTAGCTTGCAAAATTATCTTCCAATCTCACGCATAAGTAGGAGATAAAAACAACAACAAACAAACACATAGAAACAGAGATTTGATCGGTGGTTACCAAAGGGGAAGGGGGGAGGGAGGAGGACGAAAGGGGTGATTAGACACGTGTGTGGTGATGGACAGTAATTAGTCTTTGGGTGGTGAACATGATGTAATCTACACAGGAAGCAAAATATATAGTGAGGTACACCTGAAATTTATATAATGTTATAAACCAATGTTACTGCAATAAAAAAATGTAAAAAAAAAAGAATACCCAGTTTGATCCAATTTAAAAATTATATATATGCACACATACAAAGAAAACAAACAACTGTGTTGTTTGTCTCAACATCATAATGACCATGGCAGTTATTTCTATATAATAAAATTCATTTTCTGTGTATATGTTAAAAAAAAAAGTGAAAGAGAAATACTTTTGCAGACAAGCCAAAATTGAAGGAAATGTTGCCTTGCAAGAAATGTTAAAAGAAATTCTTTAAAGAGAAGGAAAATGATATAGGTCAGAAACTTGCATTTATACAAAGAAAGAAAGAGCATTGGAGAAGAAATGAATGATGGTAAAATAAAACTGATACTTTTCTTATTGTTAATTGATCTAAAAGATAACAGTTTGCTCAAAATAATAATAGAAATGACTTATTTTATTATATATATATGTGTGATTATGTATAAGTGAAATGAATGATAGCAGTGATATAAGAAACAGAAGGGAGAAAGTAGGGATATTCTACTATTATCAAGTACTCCCACTACTTGTGAAGTGGAGTAGTGTTATCTGAAAATGCACTTAGGTTAGCTGCAAATGTATAGTGCAAACTCTAGGACAACCTCTAGAAAACAGTAAAAAGTAGAATTATAATTGATATGCTAAGAAAGGAGAGAATATGGAATCCTATAATATGTTCAATTAAAACCACAAAAGGCAGGAAAAAAAGGAACAAACAACAATGGCAACAAATAGAAAACAGTAAAATATATGGCAGTGTATCAATAATCATGTTAAGCCTCATGGCCTAACAGAAAAGACAGAGATTGTCAGAGCATAACAAGAAAAAAACTCAACTATGTGTTGTCTACAGGTAACTTACTTTAAATACAAAGACATATATAGATTAAAAGCAAAGGAATGGAGAAAGACATACCATGCTAACACTAATCAAAAGAAAACAGAGGTGGAGCTGGCCCCGTGGCCGAGTGGTTAAGTTCGCGTGCTCCGCTGCAGGCGGCCCAGTGTTTCGTTGGTTCGAATCCTGGGCGTGGACATGACACTGCTCATCAAACCACGCTGAGGCAGCGTCCCATATGCCACAACTAGAAGGACCCACAACGAAGAATATACAACTATGTACTGGGGGGCTTTGGGGAGAAAAAGGAAAAAATAAAAAAATCTTTAAAAAAAAAAGAAAACAGAGGTAACTTCAAACAGCAGATTTCAGAACAAGGAAAGTTATCTGGGACAAAGAAGGGTATTACATAATTATAAAGAAGTCAATACTTCAAGAAGGCATAGCAATCTTTAATGAGTATGCACCTAACAATAGAGAGTCAAAATATTTGAGGGAAAAATTGGTAGAACTGCAAGGAGAAATAGATACATCCACTCTCATAGTTGAAGAGTTTACACTTCTCTATCAGAAATGGACAGATACAGCAGGCAGAAAACCAGTAAGGACATAGTTGAATTCAACAGTACCATCAATCAAATGTATATAATTGACATTTATCAACTGCTTCATTCAAAAACAGCAGATTACAAATTCTTCATGGAAGAATTATAACCTCATGTGGAACATTCACCAAGATAGACCACATTCTGAGCCATGAAACACACCTTAACAAATTTAAAATAAGAGAAATAACACAATGTCTGCTGTCAGACCACAATGGAATTAAACTAGAAACTAACAACAGAGAGATATCTGGAAAAACTCCAAATAATTGAGATTAAGCAACACATGGGTCTAAGAAGAAATTTCAAGAGAAATTAAAAAATATTTTGGATAAGATAAATTTTGAACTAAAAATGTAGAACAGCTTATCAAAATTTGTAGTATGCAGCAAAGCAATAATTAGAAGGAAATTTATTGCATTGTCTGCAAATACCAGAAAAGAAGAAAGATCTAAAATCAACAATTAAAGCTTGAACCTTGGGAAACTTAAAAAAGCAGAGCAAATTCAATCCAAAGTAAGCATAAGAAAAGAACTAGTAAAAATTAGAGCAGAAAACAATGAAGTTAAAAAATGTCTCAATAGAGAAAATCAATTAAATCAAAGGCTGGTTCTTTAAGATGATCAATAAAATCAATAAGCCTTTAGCCAGGCTAACTAAGAAAAAAAGAGGAGAAGTTATGAATTATCAATATTATTAATGAAAGAGGGGACATTACTACAGATCCCATGGACATTAAAAGGATAAAAAAGATATATTATGAACAACTCTGTGCGCATAAATTTAATAATCTAGAGGAAAAGGACCAATTCCATGAAAGATACAATTTGTCAAAATTCACACAATTTGTCAAAACACACACAACTCAATCATCTGAATAGGGATATATTTTTTAAAGAAATTTAATCAATAATTAATAGAGCACCAAGCTCAAATGCGTTTAGTGATGAATTCTACAGAATATTTATGGAGGAAACTATGCTAATTCTCTATAATCTTTTCCAGAAGATAGAAGCAGAGGGAATACTTCCTGATTCATTCTTTAATGCTAGAATTACCCTGATACAAAAATAAGACACAGATATTACAAGAAAAGAAAACTACAGACCAATATCCCTCATGAACATAGATGTAAAATCCTAAAAAAATATTAGCAAATTGAATCCAAGATCATTATGAAATCACAAATTGAAGCAACAATGAAGTATTACTACACACCTATTAGAATGGCCAAAACACTGACAACACCAAATTCTGGTGAGAATGTGGAGCGACAGGAATTCTCATTCATCGGTTGTCAGAATGCAAATACTGTAGGCACATTGGAAGACAGTTTGACAGTTCTTATAAAACTAAATATATTCTTACCATACAATTCAGCAATTATAGTCCTTGGTATTTGCCCAAAGGAGTTGAAAATTATTCATAATTGCCAAAACTTGGAAACAACAAAGATGTCTTTCAGAAGGTGAATGGGCAAATTGTGGTACATCCAGATAATGGAATATTACTCAGTGCTGAAATGAAATGAGCTATCATGCCATGAAAAAACATGGAGAAACCTTAAATTCATATTACTCAGTGAAAGACGCTAGTCTGAAAAGGCTACATACTGTATGATTCTAAGTATATGACATTCTGGATAGGTAAAACTATGGAGTCAGTAAAAATATCAGCTGGTTGCCAGGGTGAGTGGGAATGGAGGCACGAATAGGCACAGCACAGAGCAAACAATTCTGTATTACGCCATAATGGTCGATACATTTCATTATACATTTTTTCAAACCCATAGGATGTACAACACGAATAGTAAACCCTAGTGTAAACTATGGGCTTTGGGTGATAATGATGTGTCAATATAGTTTTATGGATTGTAACAAATGTTCCACTGGTGCAAGATGTTGATAGTGGGAGAGGTTGTGTGTATGTTGTGTGGGTGGAGGGGGGACAAGGGGTATATGAAAACTCTAGGTACTTTCTGCTCAATTTCACTGTGAATCTAAAAAATAAAGCTTATTAATTAAATACAATTAAACAAAAATACTATCTACAAAATATCAAAACAAGCAGAGTTACCACATTACCTAATATCCTTTTCCATATATGAGAGCCATGATTCATTGCTTCAAAGGGAATTAGTAAGTTAGCAACACTGTTGGAGCTAATAAATATTTCTGGCTGAAGAGGGAATGTTCCTATTGCCACAATTCACATCTCAAATTCTTTCCCTTGGCAGTTCATGAGGAAATGTATCTCAGTAGACCTGCAAACCAGAGGACTTGCTCATCGCACTTTGGAAGAAAATCCCCAATTAGTACTGACACAAACACCTGAAGTCACAGCATCTTTTTTGTGACTGATGCAAAGTTCTCCACTTCCTGAGGCAGCTGGTTGGATCTAAATAGATATTTTTGCCCTTAATATAGATTTCAAAGTTACTTTAAAAGTTACTGACAAAGTTAATTGATTTTACAAGTAATAGGCTCTAACCCAGTGCTCTAACGTGCTTATGAATCAGCTGAGAATCTTGTTAAAATACAAATTCTTAGGTGGAGCCTGAGATTTCTAAATTTCTGACAAGCTCCCAGGTGTTAGTGACATGAATAGATGGACTATAGACTATGCTTCTGTTACAAGACTCTGGACCAAATTTTTCAAAGTTCAGGCTAAGAATAACCTGCATTAGAGTAGCCTGCGGTGGTCATGAAAAATTAGATCCGAGGGCCTAAGACCTACTGAGTTATGTAAGATTCTGCCTTTTAAACAAGTGCTTATGTGATTTTCATGTACATCAATATTTGAGAACCAGAGTATATCTAAATAACTTGTGTCTGCACAGGTCTATAAAGTAGACTCTCTATGGATTGAGGTTTTTATGTTTCTTTCAAGTTTTATGTGAAACTGTCTCTTTGGAATAACTTTGTAGAAAATCACCTATTATAAAATCACTTAAACTTTAAAAGACTTATAAAGTCAGAGTATGAGTTTAAACTATGTTTATGTATTATTTGATTTATGGTGCTCTTTAATTTTTCTGTCATTTCATGAATTTTAAATGCAAAGAGAGGGACTATCTTTGCTTTTGCTGCAGGCAGTGTTGTGATTTGCAAGCCTGATATCTAAACTCTGATGAGAATGATTGCGTATCTTTAGTGTGGCTTGTCTTATTTTAGAAAATTACTTGAGGAATAAAAGGCAAACTTTTTTTTATAATATCCCACTTATTAGGAACTCTGCCTCCAGGCAAACTCTACTGTTCAGAACACAGCAAAAAGCTCAAAATATGCAAAAGCAGGGTCTCAGAAATAGAAATAGCAGTCATAAAGTCCCTGCATGTGCTCATACACACCCTTATTTGTTTCTACTTTTAGGCCTAATTCTCTAATTCACTCCATTCCGTATTTCCTTTTAGTATCTTCTAGAAATTTCATGAAAGCTTAAGGGAACAAACCATAAAAACCTGGGGACCATTAGAGGCAAGGAAAAAAAGAAAAATGAAAGTAGAAATAAGAGCTAACAACTTAAAGCAAGTGAAATTTTAAGGTTTCAAGAATTTTTTAAAAAATTAAATTTAATTTCCCATGTTCAAGAATGAATGAATAGGCATGCTTGGATTAATTTTTATTAAAATTATTTTAATGACATATTAGATCATAATTATTCTTCACTTATCTGAAAATTTTATTCAAATATATCCTCATTTAATTCTAATGACACTAATTAAAATATTTGTCTGTATACCATTTGAAAACAATTCCAGAGGATGGGAGGCCTTAAATGTGCCTACTATTTTCCTAATAAACATTTTCCAAAATAAGATTCCCAAAATTTAGTCAGAGGTAGACTTTGTTTCACATATCCCATTGGCATTCTAATTCTGGATATAGAGAGTAAAAGGCAAGTGAAACTTAATGTTTTCATAATCACAGAAGCTGCATTTTCTAAATCAAGAGGACTGAGCATAACTTGAAACATTGCACAGCTAAAGCAGGATCCAGTTAATCAAGCATGACAGGTAGGAAAAGAAAAAAATCACAACACTCAGCAGAGTAAGACAGTCCATTTAAAACAGTAATACTCAATTGTCATCTTATTTTGTTCCTGACATCCCCTGGCATTTACTCATGTCAGTTATTTGCTATAGTTTGTCAGCTGAATATCAAAACAATCATGACAAGCAAATAAATATGAAAGTCTGAGAAAATATACTCCAACAGGAGACACAGCTGAGCATGAGTGGCAGGTGCCCACTAATACTGATGATTGAATTTTACTTTGTGACAAGAAGGCTAAGAATCTTTTCTCTTAGCTCTCTGTGGGTAGACATATTGTTATTTTCTTATGCTAAATACATACACACACAAAACATCTAAGCAGTTAGTAGATTTCATGAGTTAACCAATACAATAGGAAATGTTTCCTTTCTAAGTCAATTTTATGGACAACATGCCTGGTTTACTGTTCAGAATGAATTAGCAATAATCTAAAGCATCAGCCAGCATAATATGTCCGGTGAGCAGGAACCACTTGTTCTGCAACCTTCATTGTTCACATATTTGTTTTGCATTTTGTTTTTTTGAGGAAGATTAGCCCTGAGCTAACATCTGCCACCAATCCTCCTCTCTTTGCTGAGGAAGACTGGCCCTGAACTAACACCTGTGCCCATCTTCCTCTACTTTATATGTGGGACACCTGCCACAGCATGACTTCCAAGCGGTGCCATGTCCGCACCCGGGATCTGAACCGGCGAACTCCAGGCTGCCAAAGGAGAATGTGCGAACTTAACCACTGCGCCACCAGCCCGCCCCCTTCATTGTTTATTTATTGTTTAAGTAAGTTTCATCAGCACTGGGGCACAGAAAATTCCACTCTATAAAAGTCAAACTTTACTCAGAAAATCCAGAGAACTGATTTGTTCATATTCTATCAGTTGAAACCATTTTAAATATCAACAAGGTCATGAGAATAGACATCAACTTTCAAACAAATAGGTATGCATTATTTTTCAAGAAAAACATCCATCAGTTCAAACAAATTATACTTAGTTGTGCAGCATATAAAAATCTCCCTGTTGTTTTTTAAAGCTCTCAATAATGAAAGGCTAATCTGTCTAACTTACAAAAGTAAGCCCTTAGAATGTTGATCGCCCCCACACATTTAGTGCCTGCCGTAGTCTAACGCAAAGTTATAGCTTTGTCCATATTGGGTCAGTAAGAGCAAACAGTTGCTAGGCAGAAAAAAATCTTCCCTTCTGCCAGTGCAGGAGAATTAAATTTGCCATTTCCAGTGTGCTATATAGAATCATCCCACCTGAGCTTTACCTGAACTCCACGGGGTTTTGTTTCAGGCACTGAGAAGCAGATCCTCCCACCTCACTTTCTCTGACTCTCGACTTGCTAGGCTTATGCCCAATTTAAGTTGAGCATCACTCAAAGTACCACGCAGCAGACAAATACTGCAGATTTCTAAGAGGTCCCAAATTCTCTTAGAAATTCAGAAAAGCAAACTGTAGCAGATACACACAGAGAAGTTCTGTGTGCTACTAGACACCATGAAGAGCTGCTAAAATTCAAGCTTATACTAATACCTAGTCCTTTCTAAATTTTTCTCAGATGGTAGGAAGAAGTAACACTTTTTTCTGTGAATAAATATGAATAAATATTTTCCTAGAATTTATATAAGCACTAAATCCAACCAAAGGGTCAAATGATTAGGCATATTTAATATATGAATAGAGTATTTCCTACTACAATGCAGCTTAATTTAATGTTTCTGCATTTTTAAAGATTGCAAAGTCCTTATGACTCCCCAGAAAATGAATCATAGAGTAGTTGGTATTTCATTTTCCGTTCCTTTGTATTCTCTTTAACTAAGAAATAGTATTTGAAGAAATAATTGCCATAGTTGATAAACAACTATTATCTAAAATATATGAAGAACTCTTAAAACCCCCAAATAAGAAAACAACTCGATGTAAAAATGGGTTAAATACCTTAACATAAATCTCACCAAGGGAGATATACAGATGACAAATAAGCATTTGAAAAGATGCTCCACACCATGTGCCATCAGGGAAATACAAATTAAAACAACAATGAGATACCACCATACGCCTGTTAGGATAACCAAAATCTGGCACATTGACAACACCAAATACTGGTGAGGATGTGGAGCAACAGGAACTCTCATTCATTGCTTGTATGAATGTAAAATGGTACAACCACTTTGGAAGACGGTATGGTGGTCTTACAAAACTAAACATACTCTTACCATACAATCCAGCAATTGTGCTCCTTGGAGGATAATTCAATCCAAATCCACAATGCAACCCAAAGAAGTTGAAAACTTATGTCCACACACAAGAAAACACATCAATGCTTATAGTAGCTTTTTCTATAACTGCCCAAACTTGGAAGCAACCAAGATGTTCTTTGGTAGATGAATGTATAAATAAACTGTGGTACATCCTGACAATGGAACATTGCTGGGCACTAAAAAGACATAAGCCATCAAAGCATGAAAAGACATGGAGGAAACTTAAATGCATATTACTAAGTGAAAGAAGCCAATCTGAGAAGGCTACATACTGTATGATTCTGATTATATGACTTTCTGGAAAAGGCAAAACTATGGAGACAGTAAGAAGATCGGTGGTTGCCAGGAATTAAAGTGGAGGGAGTAATGAATAGGCAGAGCAGGAGAATTTTTAGGTCAGTGAAACTATTCTTCATAATATTGTAATGATGGATACAAGTCATTATACATTTGTCTAAACCCATGGAATGTACACCAAGATTGAATCCAAACATAAACTATGGAATTCGGGTGATGATGTGTCAATGCAGGTTCATCAATTGCAGTAAATGTACCATTCTGGCGGAGGATGTTGTTAATGGGGAGGCTATGCATGAGTGGGGACAGGGAGTATATGGGAAATCTCTGTACCTTCCACCCAATTTTACTGGGAACCTAAAACTGCTCAGAAAAATAAAGCCTATTCTTTAAAAAAATGCCTATGAGAAAAACGATTTATAGTCAATATGTACAAAATCTATGTAAATATTCCAACTTACATAAAATTTAAAGACCTTAGTGTTTCTGAAAACCATTTTCCAGATTGTAGTTAATGTATTTCCTACTGTATTTATGTGTGGTTTTAGATTTTAATATACTTTCTTCCATCGTCCATTTATTTTGTGCCTAAATTAGTCTGTAATTGTTAAAATATGTTACTTCCAGTTACTCTCTCTTTATTGCATAAAAAGCAAATTTTAATAATGGAGACAAGTCTTGGTAGGACTTTAAAATTTTTATTTAGGTATTAAAGGTAGAAAAATAGCTCACAATTTGTTTGTGTTCTCTAAAGGATAAAATTCCACTAAGTTAATATAATTTTTATGATAGAATATTAAAAAGAAAATGAATATTTAGCAAATAAGACTCATAAAAATAAAAAATGGATCGTGCCTATTTTAAAAATCCTAAACAAAAAATTGTTTGAAGGAAATTTGTGACTTTGTGACAAAGAAGACAGTTTCACTAATGATATATGAAGATATATCCAGTAGGCATGGTCAGTTTTTATGATACTAAAAAGGTTTAATGAATCCATATTACCTAATATGTTGGATTTCCATTGAGTCTACCTTTAGGGGAAAGGTGTTTATAGTTTGATAGGTTATATTTGAGTCAAAGAAAGGACCAACAAAAGAAATATGACTATAAAAATATTTTAGAAGTTTTTATAAGCTGTATTTAAAATTAAAATGAAGAATAAAAATCAAATACCTTTAAAAGGAAATTTTGAAAAGAGGCAATTCTATGAGATAGGATGGAACTATATCTTGAGTAGAAGAAGCAACTGCTAACATCCCAAGAATGGAACTAGTTTGACATATTCAACACCCAGCAAATGGGCCAGTGTGAATGGGACAAAAATGTTACACAGTGTTTCCCCTCCCTGCAGAAAAAAGGTGGACAGATATGACAATTATCTAGGAGAGAAAAGCAGCAGAAATTTATGACTGATTATAGTCAGGGGTTGAGAAAGGGATAGGGTTAAGCTCTGGCTTGAGCAACTGTGTAGATGATTTTAGCATTAATTAAATAAGAAACAGAGAGGGTATAAATGTTTTTCAAGGAAAATATTATAAATGTTGAAGGACAACTAAGTAAAAGAGACCAATAATCACTTAGATATATGGTCTCAAGCTCTTGTGGTTCAGAGAGAATTTAGGTATAAGGCTTCTGATTCGGGAATCATTGGCGTATATATTACAACTGAAAGTATAGAAAAACACAAGACTGACTAGAAAAGAAGGTCCAGGGCAGAACTGAGGAACTTCAGCATTTAAGGCGTAGGCAAGAAACAAAAGGAGCAAAGGAGACTGAGAAGTCTCTGTCAGAGAAGTCGGAAGAAACTAGAGGAGTACATTCTCATCTGAGCCAAGAAGTAATAGTTTCAGGAAGGAGCAATTAGTCAAAGGGTCAAATGCTGCTAAGAGTTCAAAAAAGATGAAAAATGCCCATTGTATTTAGCAAAGAGGAGATTTCATTGAAATCAGTGTCAGTGGAACGGTAGATGTAGAAACCAGACTGCTGCGAGTTGAGAAAAGATGGGGAGGTAAAGAAAATAAACAGAAAGCAAAGGAATTTGCTTATGAAGAGAAGCTTGAATGGGATGAAATTAAATATAGGGTCAGGGAAGGTTTTTAGTTTTGATGATAAGATAAAAGGTGAAGCGAGGTGAGTTAAGTTAAAGTAAGGTAAAATGAGATAAAATTGCCTATAGTTAAATGTATGGTACTACTAGTATGTGAGATAAAGTAGCAGCAAAATGTAAAATAAAAGGAGAAAGGAGATAATTTATGAATTAATGAGAACAGATGGATCCCAAGCCCAAGCGAACGGATGAACCAAAGACAGTATGAGGGACACTTCAATGTCTTAGTACCTGGAATACAGGCTTCTAAGACTTATTAGCTGTGTAAACTGGATTAAATAATTTAACCTGTTTCTCAGTTTCTTCATTTGAAAAGTAAGAAAATGATATTTACCTCACAGAGTTATTACAAGGATCAAGTGGGCCAATACTTATAATACACTCAAAACTGTGTCTGTTTCATAGCAAACTTTCAAGCATATTTTTATTATCATATTAACAGCATAAAAGGATAGCTGAGAATACAATTAAGATTGTAGACTTATACAAGTGGCCAAAAATACATGAAACAAAATGTTCAACATCATTAGAGAAATGCAAATCAAAACCACGAGATACCGCCTCACACCCATTATAAAGGCCACTATCAAAAGACCGAAAATCACAAGTGTAGGGCAGGATGTAGAACCTTTGTACACTGCTGATGGGAATGTAAAATCGTGCAGCTACAATGCAAAACAGTATGGTAGTTCCCTCAAAAAATTGAGAATAGAATCACCCTATAATCTCACAATTCTGCTTCTTGATATACCCAAAAGAACTGAAAACAGAGTCTTGAAGAGATATTTCTACACTCATGTCTGTAGCAGCATTATTCACACTAGCCAAAAGGTATAAGCAACCCAAGTGTCTTTCAATGGATGAATAAAAAAATATGGTATATACGTACAATAGAATATTATTCAGCCTTAAAAAGAAAGGAAACTCTGACACGTGCTACTCCCTGGAGGAACTTTGAGGATCTACGCTAAGTGAAATAAGCCAGTCACAAAAGGACAAATATTGCATGATTCCAGTTATATGAGATAGCTAGACTAGAAAATTCCCTACGTCAAAAGACAGAATTGTGGTTTCCAAAGACTGGGGGAGGCAAGAATGGGGAGTTACTGTTTAATGGGGAGAGTTGCAGTTTTGCAACAGTTGTACAATGATGCAAATGTACTAATACCATTGAACTATACACTGAAAAATGGTTACGATGGTAAATTTTACATTACATGTATTTTATCACAATTAAAAAAGATTTTTAAAAGATTGTAGATATGTGGGCATCATCAAGTTGTGAAAGTTCTAGTCTTGTAGATTCTATTACCTCTGTGAATTAAAATGCAATCATCTCTTATGACTGAGGGGAGGAAGTGTTAGGATCTGAGGCTTGAGAAGCAGGGAAGTAAGGATTCTTCTGTATATTTTCATCTATTTGCATACTTATTAATATAATTGTGAATAGTTTCTGGAAAACCTGACTATGGATTCTTCTATTGCATTAATACATATTTTAGCTATCAGATCTCTTCGTTTATATGTGAGAAACAAATCAGAGGAAAAAACAGCAACATAGTTACTTCTTGCTCTGTACTTTGGCCTATTGAGAACATTTGTACACCAATTCAATAACTTCTTCAAATCAAATTAACCAACTGTTAACAATCTTTAACACTGATTTCTGATGACCATCCGTCTGAGACTCTAACAATTACCCAGAGTTACAATCTTTATTAGGAAACCTCTCCTGCTAATTCCAAAAATCAAGAGCCTGAAACTTTTATCAGGTCCTTGCTACAGGAAGAACTAGTTCATCAACTACCAGGTGCTAACTATACCCTGGATGCTAATCTTGAGACCTCAGGGATTTTCAGTCAGCAAAAGACATGGTCCATGCACTTAAGACTGCTAAAATTGAAAAGTGAGGATTTCTGTCCTAAACCATTTAGGACTTAAACTCCTTAAATTGTACACAGATAACTTGAAATGAGGTTGTTTCATACTTAGGTGAATCGATTCTACTTAAAATGCAGGCAGTAGCCTTTCCAACAGCATTTACCAGGTAATTTTTGCTTCTAGGACTCAGGTGTCTAAGTTCCCAGTGGTCCAAATGTGTTTTCTATATACCAGGCATTGTCCACCAGTGTGCACTTTCCACTCTCACAAATGTGTACACTAGTAGGACTCAAAGGTGACTGATTGTATTGAGTGTCACACTATTTCTTTGGCTCATAAAGTGTATCAAGGGATCCTGTGGTGAATGCCATTTGTAGAAAAGCACTCGTGTCTACTGGCAGATATCCAGGTCCTGTGGTGATTGGATGAACTCTCTAATGCTGTTCATAACTGTTCTTTTTTCTTCAGCCTGAATGATTAAAACAATAAGCTATGAAAACTAATGTGTTCTTGAAAGAAAATTAGGTGAAATTCTGTGATTAATAGTTGATCACAAAAATAGCTGAGAAAAGCTAAATAACAGTTAAGCCAAGCCAGATTTTTCATCAACATCTAGATATGTATGATGTAAATGATTTCTAACAAACTGCATTTTTACACACACTTTGTGTTTCAGTTAGCAGTCAGTAATTTCCAAACATTTTACCAATTACTGAATAATTTTCTTGTTAGTATTTGCTATAAGGTACACTCAGATGGGAATTTATTTTCTTCCTAATTCCAAAATAAAGATTTCAAATATTTGGTACCAAGTCCACGCCATATGAATAAAAATGTTTTCATTAACTGATACTAAATATTGACTTTTAGTATTGCCTGGAATTTGAACTGATGACCAATGACAACTTCTATTTACTTGTACGTATTCTATTTCTACTGCAGCAAAATTTCACTTGAATTTTGGTAGCTGCCTTTCGTGTTTTGTTAGTACGATCTTTTTTTGACTCCTCTTCAACCACAGTGATAAAACATTCTTTGTCATCACTATAGATGTCATAAAGGAAACTTTTTTCATCTGGCTGTCTAGTCCCTTGCAAGTGGTAATTCCATCCAAACAAGCCTATTGTGCTTACCAACCCGCTCCCACTTATGGGTCAGGGAATGAGAGGGTCCCGAACAGCAGTGAATGAGCATTCAGACTTTGCATCCCACCTTCAGCCTCCCTCTAGGTTTGCTTCCCAGGTTCTTGGCTTAACTAGGTAGACGGGCCAGGCTCCGGGTGTGGTAATCTTGGTTCCAGGTACTTTCAGCATAAGCATATGTGCTGTTGGCATTCTTGCTCATATCTAATTGGCCTTAAGGCAATTTTGCCATAAAAGGTAAAATAATGAAAAATAAAATAAAAGAGGGACATTTAAAAAGATATAATGAATCACGTAGTCATATCTGGACTACATTTAGACGCTCCATCACATGCTTAGTCCTTATATTTCACCAAATCATCTAAGCCAGATTCTGTGCCAAATACCAAAATTCCATCTACATCGCGTTCTTCACTATTAAGTAGAAACAAATTTTCAAGAAACACACTCATCAGGATTCATGCAACCATTTCTCTTTTTTAGGGGACGTATAGGTGGAGTTTGATTATGTTTCTTGCCTCCGACTTCTAATAATGTGTGATAAATTTGGTAAAGATGGCATTAGAGAACAAGCTATTGTATCTAAATTAGTTAAGGAATTGATAATTAACGTTATGACGACTATTGTGAATGACTAGCCACCTCTTTTATATTTGCCATAGCCTGTTAAACTTTTGGTTTTGACGGGTAGGAGGGAAGACTGTGCTCACCGAAGGATGTGCAAACTGATATGTTATTTTCTAGTGTAATATACAATCTGGCTTTACACTCTCTTATTTTACACTTTCAGTAAGTTTTATCATCATATTTTCTGTCAAGTCGATAGAAATAACTGGTTCTATCAACGAGTCATTTTACCTTTAACAGCAAAATTGCCTTACAGCCAATTACTCATGTGGCAAAAATGCTCGTGTCAAAGATGTCTATGGCAAAGATGCTTACTGCAAAAATACTGGACACACCTAATCTCATGAACTCCTGAATTTTCTCCTGTACTTGTTGAAGTGATGCTAATTCAGACTGTCTCTGCTTCTGAAGTTTATCTTTGTTCTCTGCAAAGTCCTTTCAGTTTCCTTAGCTCCATGTCTCCCCACCAGAGGGCAGCCTGGATCTACTTCCTCTCTAGAACCTCTCAGTGGCCTCATCCAGGTCAGGGGCTTTGATGCTCGGCTTGTTCCTAGGCAGGGAATTGAGGCAGGTCTCTCAACATACTTAATGAAATTCCTCAGGCAAACTCAGCATGATTCAATAAACATGGACCATAACTCTTCAAGAGAAAGAAGAGTTGCAGCACATCAGAATGGGTCCTGGAGGCAGGTAAGCTACATCCAGGCACAAGAAACATCACATGGTTGCTTCATATAGCCACTTGAGTGGACTGTAAGAATGGAAGTGGAACAAGACCTACGTTCTGGGAATGACAAAGTGCCTACTTCAGATACACAGCTCACTTTCCCATTATTGTTAGTTAGCATGTGATATTGCAGAAGCCACTATGAAAAATAAACATTCACAAATAGGTTAATATCAGAGGGCAGACATGAGCAGAGAGTATAGTAGATGAGTGAGATTATTTAGGATCTTTGGGCTAAATACATCTGCTTTAATATTTGAAATTAGAAAAAGTTTTGGAAAAACATAAAAAGAAGCAAATCTTATAAGTCTAAAACCTAATGAAAAATGAATAATTCATCATTTTGCATAGATTACTTAGATCTGACAAATATATAGTCTATAAGTCACTCAGAGTAGATATTGTGTTTCAGGCATTATTACACACGTTAAATAGCATCTTAGCTCATTTAATCCTCACTTTATTCTAGAGAAAACTGAGGCTCAAAGATACTAAGGAATTAGCCCAATTCCAGCTCATAAGTGAAAAAGAAGACTTTTTAACTTGGATCAAAAACTTTTGATTCACTTTCCTTTCATTTTGGACTTTTTTGCAGGGGAGAGTGGGATTATGTGTTTTTAGAAGCACAGAATAATAAACACCTGGAATTTATTGTATTTTATGCCCGCCCATCCCCAAATGCATTAACGTTTTTTTTCATTTTCCAAAATTTCACATGAGATTTAGAAGAGAGAAAGGATAAATCACATCTGGGACATCAGACTGAGAAGAAATAGAGATTCATTTGCAGCAGAAGTGATGCTAAAATATTAATTTTTAATGGCTGTCAGATGAAATATGGCAAAAATGGTCCTTGGAAGGCTACCTGAAAAGACAGACAGATAATGGACTCTTAAGGATTTGGTTACATCATGGGTCAAGACAACAGTTGGTTTGCAAGTGCCTGAAATCTCATTAAACTAGACTAAATGGTAGATTTATTGATGGAAGCATGGAATAGCTAAAAAAACTGAGTAGACCTAAGAAACTAAGTCTTGGGAAGGCAGAAACCTACGCAATCACATGTGCATGCTTCTCTCTCTCTTTCTCTTTCTCTCTCTCTTCATTTATTTCTTTCTTTAATTCTAGATATTTATGATGACCTTTCAGACCATCTTTCTCCAGGAGACTGAATTAGCTCACAACTCTGCTTTCCACCAGTACATGATTGAAAAATAGCGTGGATTGACACCATTTGTCTGACTTGGTCTTCTGACTACCATAGAAATTAGTCATTGGAACTTTGGGATGAGTTTTTTAGCATGATTTCCCTAGAAAACCAAGTCTGAAAAAACACTATAGAAGATTACCAACCCAGAAAAGTAGGAGTGAAGAAAGCGACAAGAGAGAGAGGACAGGAAGGAAAGCAAATACAAGGTGGTAAGTGACCAAGTTGGCTAAAGCTTTATCAGAAAACACAGCTCATTTCTTGTCACACAACATGTCTCAAGAGAGGCTATAGGGAAACACTGAACCTCAGAATAGTTACTGGAGGTGGAAGAAAATTTACCCACCGGCTCATTTCCATCTGCCATCTTTAATTAGTGGAGGTCTGCACACTGGACATTAACCACCCACTTTCCTAGGTTGTGTTATCTGGCCTCTGCACATAGCTGTGGCAAAACTAGATCAGCACAAGAGTAGCAGCGGCATTCACTGCACATGACACCAACTGCTGGGTGGGTCAGCAAGAGAAACTGGCCAGAAATTGGCACTATTTGCCTGCTGGCAAGAAGCCTAAAATCTCACTGATTTGACCAGACAGGCAATACATGGATGCTGAGAAGTTCCTGCGGTACCTTGAACCTCAAAGGTAAGAGAGAAACCCTGAGTACATGACATGAGCGATGTGTGCAGTGGAAGACATCAGGCTATCAGATTGGGCACTGAACAACATGGGGCACTGCTTGCTGCATTAGTCTTAGCTGGAAAACAAGTGGAATGCTAAAGTGATATGGTTTATGCCACGATGATGCTGACAGAACACTGTAATTTTCTCTCCAATAAAGATCAAAGCCTTTACTCTATGGCCCATGAGATTGTGATTGTTGCCAGGAGATCCTCCTGGAACGCCAATTCATGATACTGAATAGAAATCTGTGGCCAAGTAAGTGTATGCATGCACAAATATTAGAAACTGTACATTGGGGTATTTAATTATTGCACAACGCTTGACTCAAATGTTTAGTTCTTTATTAATGCAACTAAGGATATTGGTCTTTTAAAAAAGAAAGGCATTTACACACACAAACAGGGAGGACATAGACTGAGGTTGAGTACATGAGAGATGGAAGTTGGGAGGAAGCAGGTTGGGAAATGAAGAAATAAATCAGAGTACAGGATGACAAAAATCATCTACATAGTGACATTAGAATAAAGAGAAGGGGTGGGAAAAAATAGATATGGAGGGTAGGGCTGTAAAGGGAGAGAGAAACACACACACACACACACACACACACGCACATCGAGGAAGAGAAAAGAACAGAGAGAGGAAAAGTGAGTGAATGAAAGAGACAGAAAGGAAGCAGAGGTAGATAATGAGATGAAAAAGAGCAAGAGAATGAGAAAAAATGAGTTGGTACACTGACCACTGTTCAGATTATCATATGTCCCCTAGTCGGCTTTTGAAAATTAAAGTATTCATGCACTGCTAGACTATCATCAGTAAGAAATTAATGATGTGGCTAATTTTGTCAATTTGACCACACCATGAACCTTAAGAATGCTCTACCTCATATTTTCCTTTTTACTTCACATAATAAACTAAAGCCTTCAACCCTCTTCATTATGATCAGAAAGAGCAAGCTTTCCTATTTGAATAATGAATTGAATGTATTTTGCTGGACAATCAACCAAGGCAACATCTAAACACTTAAGAAGATGGAAAGAATCACCCCACAAGTTGTACCGCGTGTTTTCACTGTCTGTAGAGCTGGGGGGATGATATAAATGAAATAACTTTGAAAGCAACACAAGTAAGCTCTCAAATACATCTATATGTTAATGTCTATACAACATGCACAAACAGACCATACCTTATGACCATATATAAATTTGGATACGTCTACGTGACAAACCCTGTCAATTTTACTTCAGAAGTACTTTTGATATCCAGTCCAATATCTACAGTCCATTGGTCCTCTGCTGGATCAGTAACACTCATCTCTGCCCTTATTTTATGGTGTTTTCTTATTTGCCTGTTTATTATCTGTCATCCCCGCTTGAGACTGTGAGCGCCAGGAAAGCAGAGATCTGTCTGTCTTAGTCACTGTTAACCCATCACCTAGGACGGTGCCTTGTACAGTGTAATTGTTTAATGCTGAAACACAAAACATCTTTCCTTCACTGACAGTCTCTCTGAAGGAATCCTTCAGTCTGCTGTGACCACAAATCTATCTCTAGTTACTTCTTTCCCATTTTATATTTTAAGAAATGAAATTATGTGACTCTGAGTACTTTTATGTGAATTATAGATTTTTTTTGCCCTACTACCATGTTTTTACACACACACCAGTCAATAAAAGTGGAAATAGACACTGTAGTCATTTCTCTGTTATCAGGGATGGTCCTGATCATAAATCATTATTAAGCAGTAGTTTTAAATCTGTCCTATTCAATAATAATTGATGTTGCAAACACTGACCCTGAGTGCCCTTTTAGTACCCAACGTTAAATTGTGTACTATATTTTGTGTTATTTTTTCTATTTTGTTGTTTTCCTAATTATTTTAAAGCTCATCACTTATCCTACCTCTCTCAACAGACCACACATTTCTCCATGTCTCTTAAATACATATTTGAATAATTGGAGTATTAGAGCCTCTGGCAAAATGGTGAAATCGAGAGAGAATTTTGCATTGCCTGCAGTAGCACAAGACCCTCACATTAACATATCAGGAAGCTATGACATGACATATATGCATTGACCACTTCTTGAACAGGATCATGTCCACATATTCAGAGACCTGGGTGGTAATCTTAGAATAAATTTACTTTTTACATGGGACATATCATTGTCTAATCATTAAACATTATTATTTTGGAAAATAAGGATTTTTTTTCTTATGTTAGATAATGGGATGAAGTTTAAAAACAGATACATATTACCATGGCTTATTGTTCTTGGCATTCATATCATGTATTTCATTTGACTCCTTGCAATATAACCAATATTTCTTCCTGTACTATCAGTTAATAACAAGGTATCTTTAGTCCAGGAGCTGGATATGGTTGTGCATGTTATTTCCATTTTAGAAACTAGAACAAGGTCCCTAGACCTCTAATTTTTTCCTTTCTAAATGTCAAATTCACTGAATATCAGGCATCTATCATTTTTCTGGTGAATGCTTAACATGAAGAGCAGCTTGCTGTCGATAATGCGGAGAAAGAATCCAAACATATCTTAACTTAGAGGCTGCTTGCTTTTTGCCAGATTAACTGAATTTCTTTTCTCCTGTTAAATATAAACTATTATAGTATGTTCTGTGTACAGCTGGCCAACCTCTAAATAAAGAAAAGCATTTATCTATTTTTATTTCTCTGTGTTTTAGTATTAGACATTAAGTCATAAAAATTATTGCATGTGGTTAAATTAAAATATTATCGCATTATTCTTGGAATAACAACAAGGTAACTGTCACACATAAGCTTAAAGCAACAGTTTAGTTACACGAAAAATCCATTAAAAAGGGGAAGCTAATCAATTTATACCTGCTTTCTAAAAAACATGTTGGTGCAACCTTGACACAGTGACTTTAGAAAGACTTGACTTCAACTATATGCAAAGCATATTGTGAAATCAATAATTTAAATAATGTGATAAGAGCTGGAGAATATTCATATTATATATTGTGAATAATTTCCTCTGACTAACTCAAAATTTATATCTCACTTGGAAAGTGTTATTGGACGACATTTATTCATAAATATAAATATAATTCCTTTATAATATTCATAGAAATGAAAAAATAGTTTGAAATTAGATAGTCTGTAGTTTTTTTCTTTGTTCTTCTATTTCAAACCCTTCTTCATCTTTTAAAAATATACGCATTAAAAGAAGCCAGATTGATTTCCTCTCTCTCTCAGTTGACTCTGTCACAGGTGATATTGGTTAGTCCGAGGAGCCAGAAAAAGGGAATAACTAAATTAGTACTTATAAACTGGAACAAAATTTTATTCCAGTGTTAGATTCTGAAACCAATGCATAAACTCAAAATGAGATAACTCCCAATTATTACTGATTACTTATTAAAAATTAATTTTAACATTTGAAAGACCAACAAGATCAATGTTGGCAAGGACTTGAAAGCACTGAAACTGTCACACTTTGCAATAGGTATGCAAATTGCTACAATCACTTTGTAAAACTATTTGGATTACCTGCTAAAGGTAACCATATACCTACCTATGTCAAGGCAGTACCATTACAAAATTTCTGAGCGTGTTTCCACAAAAACATCTGCATAAAACTGTTCATAGCAGCTTTGTTCATAATAGCCTCAAATTTGATACTATCAAAACATACATCAACTGTAGAATGAATAAATAAATGATAAGATATTTATACAGCAGAATACTACTAGCAATAAGAGAATGGACTTCTACTACATGAAACAATGTATAAATTTCACAAACATAATGTTGAGCAAAAGAAGTCAGACACCAAGGAATAAATACTAGATATTCTGCTTCCACTGAGGATAGAGAAAGCTTAAAAAAAAGTAAAAGTGTAGCTCTCAACCTAGCAATGAGAAAAATCTTGGTACAATACAAAATAATAACTATAACCCATCAGAGAGCTGGGTTTGCAGAATAACCATGTAGCCTAAATTCTAAAGGAAGACAGACATCTTCAAGGACAGATGAAACATGCAGTCTGATTCATCTGTGGCAGAACACAGAAGAGCCAGTACCAGCTGTGCTACAAGCGGCTAGGAAAAAATGAGCTAAACTTTTGAAAATGTGTTAAAGGCCAACTATGGACTATTGTGACAGTGTAGAACCCCTAGGAACCTGTGGAGAAATAAAACTTTCATGGATTTCTCAGTGGTCCTGTTAAAAGCCTTATCCTCCTGAGACAAGGGAAATTTATATGATATAAAGATAGCAAAGATTGCTTTCACTTCCCCTAGGAGCATTTTGCTCTTCACATCCCATTAGAATTAAATCAGTAGCCATTTTTCTAGTTTATTGTTCTCATCCAAAGGATAATAAAACTTCTCATATTTCCTAGAGAGAGACAAACGGTTACAGCCTGGACTGGGTCACTAGGTTAAGCCCTTAGGTGCCAGGAAGACTGAAGTGCTTTCTCCCTAGGTATTTACATTTCACGCAGTATGTAGTCTAGACTTTAGAGACACCTTTAGATTGCAAAAGCTGGAGACATCTGGGGCTTATCTGGCCCATGAAAAAATGTGCTTACATTCAAAAAGGTAAGGGTAAGGATCCGGGATCCTTTTCATTGCACCCTGAAGGAGTAAAAGCTTTTATTTTTTGATTTTCTCCTTTTGGGAGAAGAAGGGGCTGCTGTCTCTTACTGCATATAAATGGAGACAGTCTGTTATTCTCCATCCTTACCTATGGAGTGTTTGGCTAGTCATGTAGGAGGGTTTTCCATCTAGCTTTCATTTCATCACACCAGGGATAATGTCTGTAGAAAGAGGGACTGGTACATTTATTATTTATGATAAGATAATTAATTAGAAATCAGTGTCTGACACAGAACATCTTGTGTTCACATTCAGGAAAATATTAATAAAGATGAAAATTAAAAACCCAACAGAACCCCTAACACAAGAAGAGTTCATCTTCATGCATGGGCTATTTTTCATGAAACTCTGTAAAGTGCTTGTGAGAACGATTAGAGACAGTGTAGGAGACCAGAGAGAATTTCCCTCTATGATGCTGGTGTACAGGAGATTATTAGAAGTCATTGGTTGAAAGACACAAAAATTCATTGCCCACCTGGACCTATCTCTCATACAAGGCAAAAGTCTTAAAATACTGGGAAATTGACAGCAAGGCCTATTACCCTCAAAGTACAGGAAAGGATTGATTGTGGCTGGCAGAGTATGGATGGGGGGAGAAAAGAACTCTACCAAAGGGATAGGGAGAAGGCGAAAGGAAGTAGTTATGGACTCGATGTCTTACACCAACACCTCTAGAAATCTGCTACTACTTTGGCACATGCAAGAAACTCTCTCCTGCACAGCAAAAGATAAAAGGTAGTATTTGGGTACGACATGGAACAGGACAGAAACAATGAGTAAGCCCTACTCCCAAGGCCCAGACACTCAAATCCTCCCTAAGATTGTGGCTAGACTTGGTAAACAAACAACTGTACTTGCCACCTACCACAAGCCTAGTAATCATTCAAATAATAAGCGATGAATGTCTGTTTTTTTTTTTCCAGAGGGGCAAGGGCATACAGAGAAACTCATTTTATGGTAAAGACATGCAGACAGAAATGAAAACTGACTAGGAAACATTAATACTGATAAACATACTCCATCATCCCAGCCTCCATCATAAGCTCAAGGCAATGGCAGCCAATTTTGCTAGCAGAATTTAAAGCATAGCAACAACAAAACATCACCTCAGCTAAGCCACAGACTAGATTGATGCAAACCACCACAGTGGCTGCCTGAGTGAAGATGAGGTATGCCTATTTTCAGGTGTAAATATAATTTATTTTAGTCTCTACTGTACCATAAATGATATTGAAGATTTAATAAGAAATAAATATATGCCAAAAAAATCAGGGTAAAAAACTGTCAAGAGCCAAAATGATAAACATAATAAGACACAGAAATGACCCAAGTATTGAAATTATTAGAGAAGATCTTTAAAATATTGCTGATTAATAGCTTAATGTGGACAACAAGGATGAACATATGGGAGAATTTCAGGAGAGATGGAAATTATAAGACAGTGTCAAATGAAAATGCTAAAATGTAATAAAGTATCAGAAATAAATCATATGGGCTCATAAGTAGGCTTAAGACAGCTTAGAAAATAATAAATGAATTTGAAAATATATGTTAATACAAATCACCAAAACTGAAAAACAGGAAAACAATGCAAAGGGCCGACCCCGTGGTATAGCAGTTAAATTCACCTGCTCCATTTCGGTGGCCCAGGGTTTGCAGGTTCAGATCCTGGGCGCAGACCTAGCACTGCTTGTCAAGCCACGCTGTGTCAGCATCCCACATAAAGTAGAGGAAGATTGGCACAGATGTTGGCTCAGCAACCATCTTCCTCAAGCAAAAAAAGGAAGACTGGCAACATATGTTAGCTAAGGGCTGATCTTCCTCACACACACAAAAAAGAAAACAATGCAAGCAAAGGTTTAAAGCACAATTCAAAAGAGTTGAGCATACAAGAGCAATGGTACAATATCAAACAATCTAACATACATATGAAATTGGAGATCCAGAAGAAAAAGAGTGAAGGTGACAGAAGAAATATTTGAAGAGACAATGGCTAAGAATTTTCAAAAAATCATGAAAGCCATCAAACTCTGAAAACTCCAAGTACAGGCATACCTCACTTTGTTACACTTTGCTTTATTGTGCTTCACAGATACTGTGTTTTTGACAAACTTTCCACCAGCAAAAAATTATGACTCTCTGAAGGCTCAGATGATGGTTAGAATCATTTAGCAACGATGTATTTTCTAATCAAGGTGTGCACATCGCTTATTTTAGACATAATGCTATTGCTCACTTAATAGACTATAGTAAAATGTAAACCTAACTTCTATTTGCACTAAGAAACCAAAAAGCTTGTGTGATTTGCTTTATTGTGACATTTGCTTTATTACAGTGGTCTGGAACAGAACTCACAATATTTCTGAGGTATGCCTGTACTCCAAAAGAGATAAATGCAACAACAACAACAAAACTCTAGACATTTTATATTCAAACTGCTGATAATTAAATATAAAGAGGAAATTTTGAAGACCACCATAGAAAAAAGACATACTACATACAGAAAAACAGATAATTACAGCAGATTATGCAAAATCATAGAATGATGTAAGTGAAGTGCTGAAACAAAATCAAAAACTATCAACAAGAATTCTATACCCAGTGAAAGTATCATTGAAAAATGAAGACTAAACAAAGACAGTTTCAGATAAGGAAAACTTGAGATAATTCATATGCTCAAATCATGAATATGAACATTGTCAAAAGCACTTCTGCCCATAGAAGAAATGTATTAGGCAAGGACTTGGCTCTAATAAACTAAAGAAAGCACTCCAGAAATGGTAGAAATCAGATACATATAAAAAACGTTTTTTTTCCTCATTTGTAATCACTCTAAAAAAACCATTGACTATCTAAAGCAAAAAACAATAACGATGTATGATGAGACATGTTATGTAATAATAATAATAGCATAATGAGTGGGAGAGAGGACTTAACAGTATACAATTTGACGTTCTTATACTACACGTGAAGTGATATAATATTATTTAAAAATATATTGTGATAAATTAAAAATACATGGAGCAACTGTTAAAAGTCATAACGACAGAGATTAATAAGATGTAAGAAAGTATGGATAAAAATACTCAATTGCAATAAAAGGAGACAGACTAAGAGTGAAATAGGAAAAACAACAGGTAGATAAAATAGAAACAACTAGCATAATGGCAAGTATAAATATAACCATATCAATAATCAGATTCAATATAAACCCCCCCAAGGATAAATGGCTTAAAATGCAGAATTTGTCTGATTCAATTTAAAACCAAGATCTAACTATATACTATCTATATGAAACGACTTTAGACACTAAGATCTTAGTTAAGGATCTTAGATTAAAAGTAAAAGTAACACAAAAGATGTACCCTGCAAACACTAATCAAAATAAACCTGGAATGGCTATGTTGTAAAACAAAATAGACTTCAGAACAAGAGATGTTGCCGAGGATAAGCAGGAACATTACATAATGATAAAGTGGTGAATTCATCAAGAAGACATAACATGAAGCACAAAACAATGGAAGTGAAAGGAGAAATAGACAAATCCACAATTACAGATGAAGTCAGTACACTCATCAATCAATAGAATAAGTAGACAGAAAATCTCAGGTATATAGAAGATATGAACATTACCAGCAACCACCAACAATAGGAGAACACACATTCTTTTCCAGACTACAGGGAATATTCATCAATATGCCCCATATTCTCTGGGCTATAAAACAAACTCTGATAAATTTAAAAGAATTTATAGCATGCAAGGTGTGTTTTTCTGATATCAATCAAATTAAATTTTAAATGAATCACAGAGAAATATATGGACTATCCCAAATATTTGGAAGTTAAATAGTAAAATTCTAAATTAATTACTTCTCAATTTACTTGAATTGAAAATTCAAATAAAACTGAAGACACAACATATAAAAATTTGGAGAACATATCCAAATATAAGAGAAGTTTTTAAAAAAATTAAATAAATGGAGAGTTATATGGTGCTCATGTATTGAAAGACAAAATGCTGTCAAGATATCAATTCCCTCCAAAATGATCTATAGATTCAATGTAATCCCAATCAGAACCCCAGTAGGATTTTTTTTTGTGGAAATTGAAATCTCAATTGGAAAGGCAAAGGCAATAGATAATCGATTCAATCTGGAAAAACAATGGAAAATTGTGGAGGCCTTTCACTTCTGATTTCAAATTTAATTGAAGCAACAGTAATAAAGACAGTGTGGTACACAGTAAAAAGAAAGGCACACAGAGCAATGGCACAGAGTAAAGAGTAAAAAATAGATTCATACATTTTTGGTCAATTGAGTTCCAACAAATTTGCTGAGGAAATTCAAAGGAGAAAGAATAATTTAGTCAATAAATTGATACTAAAAATGTTGGACATCCATATGCGAAATACATAAAATTCAAACCATACTTTGCAACATGTTCAAAATTAACTTAAAGTCGATCATCAAATTAAACCTAGCACTAAGTTAAACTAAAGCCAGAAAGCTTCTAGAAGAAAACATTGGAGAATATATTGATACTTTGGGAAAAGCAGATTTTTTAGATAGGACACAAAAACAATATAAAACTAAAAGTGATATATTATACTTGATCAAATTAATCATGCCTGCTCTTTGAAAGACATTGTTAAGAAAATGAAAGTAAAATGCATATCTAAAAAAGGACTTCTATCCACACTATACAAAGGACCATCACAACTCAACAATAAGAGGACAAACAACTCAATAAAAATGAACAAAAGATTTGAACAGACACTTCATTAAAAAAATAGAGCTAGCAAATAACAATGAAAAATGGCCCTTAACATCATTAGTCTTTCAGAAAAACAGAATTAAAACCACAATGGTATTCCATTACATACTAGTGAGGATATAGAGTAAGTGTAACCTTCAAGCACTGTTGGTGCAAAATGCAAAAGTTACCTTTGCTTTGGAATAGTCCTGCAATTTCCGGTACAGATAAACATATACTTACCATATTATCTACCAATCTCTCTCCTAGGCTTTTACCCAAGAGAAATGAAAATATACATCCGCATGAAATTCTGTAGGTAAATACCCAGTCCCTGGAAAAATTAGAACTGCTTACATAATTTTGAAGAATTTCTATTTCTTGCAGTTTTTATTATATTCTGTGTTAATATTAATATTATCTATGTTCTTAAAATCCTAATAAATTTCTTCACTTATATGGATTAAACAGTTTTGTGATTTCTGATCTGAACAATAATTCCAAGGAAAAAGAGGGTTTTTTTGTTTATATGTAGACATGATTATGGAAGATATGGCCATATGAGTTAAATTTTCATTTATTATCCTGAAACTTCCCCATAACTCACCATAATATTAATGGTTTGTTTTTTCTCATTAAGAAGTAAATAGAGTTAGAAAATTTTTATGATTATCTCTTTTATTTAAGTAAGCAAATCTAAGATTTGCAAGCGTAATTTTGGTAAGACAATTTATATATATTACAGAAATAGAACATGGGATGCTTACGAAATTACTGTAAGAAATCTCTCTTTCCAGTTAGTGTGCTTATTTACTATGTAATAATACTATTAGAATATAGAAATCTGATCATTAAACCTGGAAAAAGTGATAACATAATTAAAATTGCACAGTATAAATCGTCCATTTTCTCTTCTTTGGAGGACACACACACACAAAACTTCCAAACAACCAACCTTCCACTTTAAAAGCAATAGTGACATTCCTGCCTAAAGAGCTGACTGTGTCTTGTGGGTGAACTCTAGATTTGAGGGAAAAGTCATCTTGCAAGCAAATTGCTGAAGTTAATTGAGTTAATTTCTAAATTTATTTATTCACTCATTCACCTATTCAACAAATATTTATTGAATGCTTATTATGTTCCAAACACCATTCTAGGTTCTGAGAATACAGCAGAACACAAAGTACCTCATTTTCATGGAGCTTACCTTCTAGTGAGAGGCAGTTAAAAAATAAGCAGAGAAATAATGTAATTTCAGATAGTGTTAATTGCTAGAGTAAAAGCAGAAAGAATATAGAAAGTGATAGAGACTACTCACTGAGAAGGGGTTGTTTAAGCAGAGAGATGAGTGATGAGAAGAACTAGGGATTATCTCATGGATTTTTTTTGATGTAAGTTGGCTGGCTACATTCAACTCAGCATCACAAACTGAACATGTCCAAGGACACAGTCTGCATTTCACCCTGTAAAACTGCTTCAACCCTATTTGTCCCAATTCCCACACCTCTTGCCAATTTATGTCATTCTCATGATACTATTCATATTATTATGCTATTAATTTGACAACTATTAGGTAAAAACAGTATGATGGGTACAAAATACGATAAGATAAGCAGTAGATGTCTCTAGGGTAATTTAAACATAACAGGCTAAATGCACTGATAATTGTTTAGACAGGCCATATATTAATTTTTTTCTAATATTCTTTGCTCCTGGTCAATTCTTTCTTGCTGGGAGCAAAATAATGAAGTAGGAGACATGTTAGGAATAACTCCAGATTTATAATTGTTATCACAAACTTTAGGTTTGTAATTCTTTTTTCAGCCTTTACAATTTACATGACCATCACTTTCTAAAAATACCATATGTTCAAAATCTAACTCTGGAAATTTAAATGGCATTGTGAAATGAACCACCTTTTTAAAAACATCTTAGATTCAGTCTAAGGCTGAAATTCTGATTTAAATGTATGGCAACTTTGCTATCCAATCTAATGAAATAGCTGTTACTTTGATAAAAATGTGCTGTTTAATAGAAAATTATGTCAGTTGCTTTAATAATTACTTGATTAGAGCTAAAGCACCACCAGCAAAAAAAAAAAAGGGAAAGCCTATTTTAAGAATTGCAATTTAGTTATTTTGACTTCTATCTTTTCAGAAACCTCATTGTGCATGTGTCCAACGTGTTTAGTTTAGATTTAACCTTCATTTACCTTAAAATTTGAATCAATTTTTCAGCCTATTCCCCCAAGGCTATCTTTTTCTAAACTGCATATCAGCCAGTGAAGAACTATTTAGCTCTTTGGGTGATACTTTAGAATTCTAGTAAATAACTGCACTTATTTATTTGAGGGTTGGTTTAACTTGCTAAGGACACACGCACACACCCCCCACCCCCACTCACAGTTGAACTTTAAGTCGTATGTAGATATGTTTCTATAAATATACTTGAGGACATTTTGGTGTTCTACAATCTGTTATAATCAAAACACATTAAATGTTAACATAATTGCTGCTGCATATTTTGTTGGGCTGCCTTAATCAAGGATTCCAAAAATGGCCCAAGTCACAAGTAACAGTCAAGCTCTATGAGATCAAAATAAAACTAAAGATATCAAAACCTATCTCCTAAAGATGGCTCTTATGAGTCAAGCCCAACTGATGTTTCATATACTTTTTTGCTACAAAGGTTTATTAATGCATTACTTTCTATCTGGCATGACTCTATGTCCTGTTGAGGCTATCGATGAATATAATTACCTTAAAAAAAAATTCGACTTACACAGTGGCTCTGACTTGCCACCATATTTCCACACATAGGCAGCATTCTCCTGAATTTCACTGGATTCAATCAGATGGAGTAAATCAGCATACTCCACATAGAGAAATATTCGTGATATGGAATCAATGGTCAGTATGATATTCTCATATTAAGGGAGGTATTGTTGAACTCATGCCTAAACACTCTTCCCATATGCTTGAGCCATGTCTAAATTCTTCAGAGTGTCTAAATTTTAAGCAATCATTTTCATCACATGAATTGTGACAGTTCTATCCAAAACAACTCAGATCATGTGAAAAACTGAAGAAAGAAGGGAAACAATGGAGGAACTTAAGAAAACTGATTTCTAACTGTTTTTCATGTCTCAGGTTGTTCATGAATAGTGAATTAAAACCTTAGAAAAATTGCTTCAACTCTTTCTAGGGTATAAATATTCCAGAGAAATATTAAAAATATTAGGTTGGAAAATAAATGTGAGGCTATCTTCCATTTAGGATTGGATTTTATTGATCCAAGCAAAGATTCAAGAAGATGGCTTTAAAAAGGTAAGAGGGGGAGCTAACTAAGAAATGGAATGATTTTACAAAACCTGGAAAATAGGTATTTTGAAATGGGAAAATTATGCGTTATGGAGGGCATTCAGGAACATTTCAGGTACTTCAAATATTGCACCAATAAGGGCAGAGAACATATTTTCAACCTGTAGATGGGAAAAAGAGGTCTTGCCAACACTAGGTTTAATTATATAGTTCACGACGTGTCCACAAAATCTGACTTTAGGACATGACTGTCATGCCACGATAGGACAAGTTCTGAAGACAATTCTGAGACTAAGATCATGTAAACTTATCTTGGAAAGATTCCACAGCATCGGGAAGCAAAATACTAGCAAAAGTAGCTAATCTGGAATTCAGACACATACATGGTTTAATTGTTACATTATATAAGGTCCATACACGCTGGAAAGGGAAACAAGAATAGAAACAGAAGAGCTGGAAAAACCTTGGAATTTGTTTTGGGTTCAAAGCAGTTTATTTTCCATATTCTTTCTCCTTGTTTTTTAATTCCCAGCATCAGATTCCCACATCTTTAGCAGAAATTAAATTCTAATAGAATTATCACTGAGGAGACATCCCAGTGTATTCTCATACTAAGACATTAAGAGCATTCAGAGGAAAGAAATACTTAGAGTCCAAGCAAATTTGTTTCTTAGTGGTGATATATTAGGTATAGCTCATTTCAATGTGGTATGCTTTTTTTTATTATATTAATATGCTCTCAAAGCCACCAATAAATTGAAGTAGCCCAATTTAGATTTACTAAATGATGTAGCACAAGCAATATTTACTTTTAAGTACACAGTAGCAATTTCTTTCTCAAACTTATCTTCTATATTCAGTGGAGTTAAATGGCCACTCAAGATTTTAGACCAAGTTAAGAAAGTTAATATCTGACTGGGGAACATGGGTCTTATAAACGTCTTTTACATTTGATCACTGCTTCCTGTAAGATTGACAAGAGCTCATAAAGCTAAATCATACTTAAAATCTTATTCCTACTTTTTTATCTCCATTTTATTTTGCTTGTAATACCGTGTTGGAGCACGAGGCAAAGAGACCAAATTTTCTTTTGTCACTTTACCTCAAGCGTAGATTTTCATAGTCAGACAGGAAGTAGGGTTTCTGGTGGTTAAGAGCTCTGTCACAAAAGGGCTAATATATCACCAATAAAAAGAACAAGTAACCTGGATTCAAAATCTGGACAAAGCACCTGTTTGTGTTTGGAAATAGGAGATAGCTCTATCAGATATTAAAACACACTATAATTAAAATACTCCATAATTAAAACACTGTGATATTAACTTATAGAATGGTGGACCACTTGAAAAAATTACAAGTCCAAAAATAATGAATATATAGTATATGATGCTGATGATATTTCAAATTGGTGGCAAAAAATATTTTTAAATAGATAATTACATCAAAATATAAAATATATATAATTCCTCACACCATACCCCAGAGAATATTCCAAGTGGATAATAGATCTAAATATTGAAAATAGAAACTTCTAGGTGTGCGTTGAATTGTGCTTTCAACTTGGTTCAGACTTAGACTATATTTTTTTCCAGAATCTTCTCATCAAGAGTTGGTTAGAGTTGACCAAATGAGAAACTAATACAAGATCCAGAAAGCTAAGAGGAGCGACAATTATTCTTAGAAACTCATTATAGTCATATATGGTGATATACAGGTAAAGAGGTACTCAGTGGGTCACATTTTCTTCAGTCTCCTCTGCTCCATGTGCCAATCCTGCTGGACAAAGCAGTCTTATGACCACCACTACATTTTTTACTGTGGACCTTACAAGCAGAGGCTACAAAGCGATATAGGTATTTCCATGAACTCCCCCTTTGTGGTCTCACTTTTGTGACTGAACATGATTGACTTATTGCAGTTTTAGCCTGAAAATTCTAACTTGTCCACTTGTATATTTCAGGTAGATGCAGTAGTGACTTTCCCTGATCTTCTGATTCCTGATTCCAGGCTTTCACTTTCTCAGCTTCAATCACTTTATGCAAGCTTAATCTCTTTTCTTTGTGTTTACAGCGGTCCTGCTTCTCTGATGAAACTCTGACTGATAAAGAAATTAGTACTTAGAAATTAGGTGTTGTTGTAACAAAAATTAAAACAGACGGCATTGATTTGGGCATCAGAAAGTTAGATGAGGCAAGGAAAGCAGCTGAGATACTATTAGTGAATTAAGAAAATGATAAGCTAACCATTCACGGAGACTGAAAAAGTAGTAAACAAATTATTGTAGCAAGTTGGAAAGTAACCACCTGTGTTTGTAGTTCAGAACAATGGGCAAAACTATCATCTATAGTAACTGAGAAGATGGAAAATTGCCTAATGAACTCAGTCACTCTGGAAAGATGATTTCCAGGCAAAATACATTGTGTCATTTCATCTACTTTAGCTGTCTATGGTAAGGTACAGAAAGAGAAACAAACTAAGGACTGAAATATTCAGTTTGCTGGCAGAATTTAGAGGGACTAGCACAGCACCCAATTTGATGAGTGAATATGTTTCTCACCTCCAGACTCTAGTCAGTAAAAATTTCCCCAAATAAAAAGTAAAACAAGGTCTAAGGGTACAAATCATGGATAGAGTTGTAAGATTTTCTTATGAAGTCTACTAAATTTAAGCTGATGCCTAACAGCCACTTAAGCTAGACACTTAAGCTAGACAAAAGGACGTCTCAGATTTTTAAGTGTGTGGCACTGAAGATTGATATATTCCTTGAAAAGATAGGCCTGTGTTCAAAAGAATAATTGATGTGGCTTTGAACGAATGAAGTGACCTGAATCAGATTCATAGGAAGCTGATAAAGTTTTCAAGGGAATGGTACTAATGAAAGTACAGGCATACCTTGGAGATGTTGTGAATTCAGTTCCAGACCACTTCAATAAAGTGAGTATCATAATAAAGTAAGTCACACGAATTTTTTGGTTTCCCAGTGCATATAAAAGTTATGTTTACACTATACTTTAGTCTATTAAGTGTAAAATAATATTATGTCTAAAAAAGTGCACATAACTTTATTAAAAAATCCTTTATTGCTAAAAAATCATAACGATCATCTGAGCCTTCAGTGAGTCATAATATTTTTGTTAGTGGAGGGTCTTGTAAAAAATGCAATATCTACAAAGCTCAATAAAGTGAAGTGCAATAAAATGATGTATGCCTGTAACACAATTGTGGTCTATGAGAAACTAAAATTCTTTAAATAGAAAAGAGGTTTTGGGGCTCAAATTTCTCTAAGCAGGAAGCAGGTTGAGAGTGCTATTCAGCTTTTGTTTTGGTTACCTACTTCTGTGTAATAAGTTATTCAAATTTATTTACTCTAATTAGTCATGATTTTGTGATTCAAGAATTAGGACAGAGGGGCCAGCCCCCTGGCCTACTGGTTGAGTTCATCATGCTCTACTTCAATGGCCCAGGTTCAGTTCCTGGGCACAGACCTATACCACTCACTAGCAGCCATGCTGTGGCAGCAACCTACATACAAAATAGAGAAAGACTGGTACATATGTTAACCCAGGTTGAATCTTCCTCAAGCAAAAAAAGGAAGATTGGCAACAGATCTTAGCTTAGGGCAAATCTTCCTCAGCAAGAAAAAAAAAAAAAAAGAAGAATTAGGACAGAACTTAGCTGGGTGTTTCTTCTGTTCCATGTCATGTTCACTGGCATCATTCACTTGACTACATTCATCTGATAGTTGCACTGGGCTGGAAGGTCCAAGAAAGCTTCACTAACATATCTGGCACCTTGGTGCTCCTATACATAGCATCTATCTCCATGTAGTTAGCTTGGACTTCCTCATAGGTTGTCTCAGTGTAGTTAGACTTCTTACATGGCAGATGGATTCCAAGATTGTTCCAAGTAGGGAAAAAGCAGAAGCTGTATATTTCTTAAGGCCTAATCTCAAAAGTTAAACATCTCTTCTGTCACATTGTGTTAATCAAATCCATCCCCTAGGACCAGCACAAACTCCAGAAGAAAGTGAGTAGGTCCTGTCTTTTGATGAGCAGAATGAGAAAGAATTTTCTGCCAGATGTTATTATCATGTCAGCATGAGAGAATCCCTTTGTCTCTCCCCTTCAATCTACAGTGAGTGAAATACCCATAACCCAACAAAGGTTGCACTGTCCAACACACCAGGATGTTGGAGAGATCTACACCTTGGTACATACAAAGGTGGATGGATTGGAGCACAGAGAAGAGGGAAAATGGGGAAATGGCAGAGGTGGTGCCCAGGACCCTGGACCCCCAGTGACTGCAGCTGTTCCAGCCATTCTCAGCTCTAGAGAACACAGTGGGCAGCAGTGGAGGCATGTGTATGACTCTAGGTAGCCAGCTGTAGTGGTATCTGCAGCCATGGGGAGTGAAGCAGCAGAAGCAAAGCCCCATGAGCCAAGCCACCCAGCCATCACTCAGAGACTAGTAACAGTAGCAGAGGCACACACATGATTCCAACACCTTTACCACAGTGGAGCCTGTGGCCACAATGTAATGAAAAACAGCAAAGGCAGTGCCACACAAATCTGGCTCCCTCCCTTCTCCCCCTTTCCCACCACAGAAGTGAAGGTTCTGACCCAGGTGATCCTGGACATAGCAAAGGCATCAGCCATCCCTGTACCCCTGGCAACAAAGCCAATGACCACAGACTCATTACTGATAGCAAGGCTTTAGCAGACCTCAGGGTACAGGGAACAATGATGAAATTACCAGTGACAAACAAATAGAGGCAATGGAGGGTGGAATGTGCTGATCCTCAAATATAGCCAGAGGCAGCTCAGGGAAGAGAAACCAAAAACTTTATAGCATCACCTCCTGAAAAACAGGAGAAAGTTTTCCAATCTTCAACTGGTTGAAAATTTTGAATCAAAACAAAGCTATATCTAAATAAAAACATGCTTGCTATGACAAATGTGCCAGCAGAGGAATAGCTCAACAAGCACCATTAAAAGTCATGGTAACATGGCATCACAAAAAGAAAATAACAATTCTCCAGAAACCAAACATAAGTCATGAAAGATTGTGATTTAACTGATAAAGAATTCAAAATAGCTGTCATGAAGAAACTCAATGAGCTACAAGAAAATTCAAAAGTTCAAAAAGCTCAGGAATAAACTCAATGAAAAGAAAGAATACTTTACCAAAGAGATTGAAACTCTAAAAAATAACTAAACTAATTCTGGAACTGAAGAACTCAATAAATGAAATGAAGAATGCATTAGAAAGCATTGGAAATAGAGCAGAACATATGGAAGAGATAAATAGTGAGCTTGAAGATAGAAACCTAGAAATGATGCAGGTAGAAGACGAAGGAGAACTAAGATTTTTTTAAAAGGTAGAAATTCTATAAGAATTATCTGATTTCATTTAGAAAAGTCAATAAAAGGACAATGGATGTCTTAGAAGAAGAAGGGAGAGAGAAGAAGTCAGAGAGCTTATTTAAAGAAAGAATATCTGAAGGGAAGGAACTGGATATAAAAACTATGAAGCTAATAGAACAACCAATTATCTCAATGCAAAAAGAATTTCTCCAAGACATACAATAATAAAACTTCCAAAGGTCTACGACAAAGAAAGAACACTAAAGGAAGCTGGGGGTGTGGGGAGATAATAACCTACAAGGTAATCCCATTAGACTATTAGGAGATTTCTCAGCAAAAACTCTAAAGGCCAGAGAAAGTGGAGTGATATATTCAAAATATTGAAAGATAAAACTGTCAACCAAGGATACTCTATCCAACAAAGACATCTCCTAGATATAAAGGAGAAATAAAGGCTTTCCCAGACAAACAAAAGCTGAGAAGATCACTGCCACTAAACCTGCCTTACAAGAAATGTTGAAAGGAGACTTCCTACCTGAAACAAAAAGGCGAAGGTACAGAAATCTTTGAGCAAGGTGATAAATAGACAGACAGAATCAGAAAATTGCAACTGTATATCAGAATAGCTTAGTAAATATTTAATTATAACATAAAGGTTAAAGAGAAAGGAAGCATTAAAAATAAGTATAACCACTTCAATTTGGTAACAAACTCACAATACAAAAAGGGATAATTTGTGGCAACTAAAACATAGAAGGAAAAGAGGTAAAAGACAAAACTTGCAAAGTCAAATGAAGTTAAGAGGCTATCAGTAGAAAAAGAACTATATTATCTATGAGACCTTTTATACAAACCTCATGGTAACCACAAAATAAAAATTCAGAGGAGAGACATGAAACATAAAAAAGAGGACACTGAGAAAAACATCACAGACAACCACCAAACTGAAATGGCAAACAGAAATACAAGGAAAAAGAAACAAAGAAAACGTAGAACAATCAGAAAACAAAAGATAAAATGGTAGTATGAAGTCCTCATATATTAATAATCACCCTAAATGGAAATGCAAATTTACCTAAATCTATATGCAAATGGATTGAATTCACCAATCAAAAGACACAGAGTGGCTGGATAGATTAAAAAACAAGACTTAACATTGTAGTGCCTCCAGGAGAACCATATCACCTCTAAAGACAAACATAGGATCAGAGGGAAGGGCTGGATGATGATACTCCAAGCAAAAGGCAACCAAAAGAAAGTCATACTTTGAGAAAATAAACTTGAAGCTTAAAAAGATAAGAAGAGACAAAGATGGACATTCTATAATGATAAAGGGGATAATCCATCAAGAAGACATAACATTTATTAATATGTATATGCATCTAATATAAGAGCACCAAAATAGATAAAGCAATTATTAATAGACCTAAAGGGAGAATAAGAGTAGAGGACTTTAATACTCGACTTACATTAATGGATATATAGTCCAGAAAGAAATTTAACAAGGAAACATCAGCCTTAAGTAAAACATTAGACCAGATGGACTTAAAAGAAATATATAGACATTCCATCCCAAAGCAGCAGAATATACATTTCTCTCAAATGCACAGGGAACATTCTCAAAGACAGATCATATATAGGGAAACAAAACCAGTTTCAATAAATTTAAGAAGATTGAAATCATATCAGGCATCTTTTCTGACGACAATGGTATAAAGCTAGAAATCAACAATGTGACGCTGAAAAACACACAATATCTGGAGACTAAAAAAATATGCCACCAAACCCCAACTGTTGTATCAATGCAGAAATCAAAATAAAAAAAAATTAAAAAATACTTGGACAAGTGAAAATGAAAACATAAAATACGAAAACCTATGGGACACAGCAAAAGTAATACTAAGACGGAGGTTTATAGCAATACAGGGCTACCTAAAGAAATGAGAAAAATTTTAAATAAATGATGTAACATTACATGTAAAAGAACTAGAAAAAGAAGAAAAAAATCAAGCCCAAAGTCAGTAGAAGGAAAAAATACTAAAAATCAGAGTGGAAATAAATCAAATAGAGATTAAAAAGCCAATAGTAAAGATCAATGAGATTAAGAGCTAGTTCTTCAAAAAAATAAACAGAATTAACAAACTTTAATTAATCTCACTAAGCAAACAAGAGAGAAGTATCAAATAAATAAAATCAGAAGTGAAAGAGGAGAAATTACAAGAGATACCACAGAAATACAAAGGATTGTAAAAGAATGCTGTGAAAAGCTATATGCTAACAAATTGGATAACCTAGAAGAAATGGATAAATTCTTAGAATCATACAACCTTCCAAAACTGATTCAAGAGGAAATAGAGAATCTGAGTAGACTAATCACTAGTAAGAAGATCAAAACAATAATCAAAAACATCTCAAAAAACAAAAGTCCAGGACCAGATGCATTCTCTGATAAATTCCACCAAACAGTCAAAAAAGATTTAATACCTATCCTTCTCAAACTCTTCCAAAGAGTTGAAAAAGAAAGGACACTTCCTAACTCATTCTATGCTGCCAATGCTATGCTGATACCAAAACCAGACAAGTGTGACACACAAAAAAGAAAATTACAGACCAATATTTCTGAAGAACATAGATACAACAATTCTCAACAAAATGTTAACAAATTGAATACAGCAATACATTAAAAGGATCATACACCAAAATCAAGTGTAATTTATTCTAGGGATGCAAGGATGGTTCAATGTCTGCAAATCAATCAATGTAATACCACCACATTAATAAAATGTAGAAGAAAAATCACATGATCATCTCAATAGATGCAGAGAAAGCATTTGAGGAGATTCAGCATCCATTTGTGATAAAGTTTCTCAATAAAATGGATATAGAAGAAAAATACTTCAACATAATAAAGGCCATATATGACAAACCCAGAAATGACATCATATTCAATGGTGAAAATTTGAAAGCTTTTACTCTAAGGTTAGGAATAAGACAAGGATGCCCACTCTCACCACTCTTATCAACATAGTATTGGAAGTCCTGGTCAGAGCAATTAGGCAAGAATAGGAAATAAAACAGATTTAAATCGGAAAGGGAGAAGTAAAACAGTCTCTATCTGCAAATGACATGATATTATATATATATTACCCTAAAGAATTCACCAAAAATCTATTAGAAATAATCAATGATTACAGTAAAGTTTCAGGGTACAAAATCAACATACAAAAATCAGTTGTGTTTTTATCCATCAACAACAAAATAGCAGAAAGAGAAATCAAGAATACAATATCATTGACAATTACAACAAAAAAATAAAATACTTAGGAATAAATTTAACCAAGGAGATGAAAGACCTCTACACTCAAAAGTATAAGACGGTATTGAAAGAAACAGAAGACTATACAAAGAAATGGAAAGATATTCTGGACTCATGGATTGGAAGAATTAACACAGTTAAAATGTCCATATTACCTAAAACAATCTACAGATTCAATTCAATCTCTGTCAAAATTCTATGACAATTTTCACAGAAATAGAACAAAAAAATCCTAAAACGTATATGGAACAAAAGACCCTGAATAGACAAAGCAGTCCTGAGAAAAAAGAGCAAAGCTAGAGGTATCATACTCCCTGATTTCAAAGTATATTACAAAGCTATAGTAATCAAAATAGCAAGGTACTGGCAAAAAATAGACACACATTCAATGGAACAGAAGTGAGAACTCAAAAATAGGCCCACATATTTACAGATAGCGGATTTTCCACAAAGGAGAGAAGAACGTACAATGGAGAAAGAAAAGTTTCTTCAATAAATGCTGTTGGGAAAACTGGACAGACACATGCAGAAGAATGAATGCAGAATATTATCTGACAGCATACACAAAAATTAACCCAAAATGATTTAAATATTTGAATGTAAGACCTCAAAGCATAAAACTCCTACAAGAAAACATAGGCAGTACACTCTGACATTGGTCTTAGCAAATCATTTTGGATGTGTCTCTTCAGGCAATGGAAACAGAAACAAAAGTAAACGAATAGGACTACATCAAACTATGAAACTTCTTCATGGCAAAGGAAACCAACAAAATGAAAATTCAACCTACAAAATGGCAAAAGATATTTGAAAACCATATATTCAATAATATCCAAAATATATTTAAAAACATTCAATTCAACAACAAAAAAACAATAATCCCGATTAAAAAATGGGCAGAGGATCTGAACAGACATTTTTCCAGAGAAGATATACAGATTGCCAACAGGCACATGAAAAGATGTTCAACATAATTTTTTATCAGGAAAATGCACATCAAAACCACAATGAGATATCACCTCACACTTGTCAGAATGGCTATTATTAAAAAGACAAGAGATGTGTTGGAGAGGATATGGAGGAAAAGGAATTCTCATACGCTGCTTTTGGAAATGTAAATTGGTGCAGCCAGTATGGAAAATGGTTGGAGATTCCTCAAAAAAGTAAAAATAGAACCACCATATGATTCAGCTATTCCACTTCTGGGTATTTAACTAAAGAACATGAAAATACTAATTCAAAAAGATATATGCACCTCTATGTTTGTTGCAGCATTATTTACAATAGGCAAGACTTGGGAATAACCTAAGTGCCCATCAAATGATGAATTAAGAAGATGTGGTATATATATATATACAATAGAATACTACTTAGCCATAAAAAATATGAAATCTTGACATTTGCAACAATATGGATGGACCTTGAAGATATTATGGTAAACCAAATAAGTCAGAGGAGAAAGACAAATACCATATGATTCCATTCATACGTGGAAGATAAAACAACAACAACAACAAATGAAGACACATACATACAGAGAAGAGATTGGTGTTACCAGAGGGTAAGGGGGCTGGGAGGAGGGCAAGAAGTGTAAAGGGGAACATTCGTATGGTGACAGATGGAAGCTGGACTTTTGGTGGTAAACATGATATAATGTATACAGAAGTCAAAATATAGTGATGTACACCTGAAATTTATATAATGATATAAACCAATATTGCCTCAATAAAAAAAAAGAATTTGCTACCATCTTTAATTCATCACTGTTGCCGACATGGCTCATGTCTTATCAAATATGAAGGATATCTCAAAGAACACATGACAGAACACTGAAGACTGAACCAAAAACCATGGTGGACATTGGAATAGAGAACCTCTCCCAAGGAACAGAATAATATAGTGGACTGGAAAACAATCTGAGGAATATAAAATGGTCAGTTTATTCAAGAACCATTTTCAGGGATCAGATCTGGGCCATATTAGTGAAATATTTCCTGTCCTTTGTGCAGACAGTCCTAGCAGTATTTGTCCAGCTGGATTTCAGAGAATCCTTCCTTCCCTTATCTGAAGAAGAATGCCTGTTATATTGTCCTATGCCTGTCTCAGCATATAACATGGGGAGTATGTCAGGGACAGGTTACTTGTTCATAGTTCTCCAAGTCAAGTTCTCAAGTTCTCATATGCATCCAAATCACATCTGAGCCTGATACCATATTTGATTAAACTTTTGGGATCCTGTGTTGGGTCATTTTGCTTATAGGAAAAGGATGAATATATATTGCCCAAAACTGAATTGTAGTATATTATAAAAGTGACTACACATTCTTCCCTCTAAGAAAGAGCTAATGATAAATCTAAGTTGACCATATGACTTTCTTTGGCCAAGAGTACATTAGCAAATAAGATGCAAGTGGAGTTTTGTAGGGTTCGTGCATTGTGGGACTTGTCACCTTGATTCTTTGAGAAAGTCTTTGACTACCACCATGTGAAAAAGTTCAGATTAACCTTCTGAATGATGAGAAACATGTGGCCCAGAAAAATTCATTTTTAATTCATTGGAATTTATTTCTATTAGATATATTTGTCATAATTGTCAAAATCAAATTATTCTAACCACTTCATTAGTATCTCAAAATTCTAAACTATTTGTCTTAATTTATCCTTAAGAAGAAAGGTAAAAGCCATATCCCATATTGTTTATATTAATTCTTTTACAGAGTTTTGTTACCAAGGTGACTGTTCTCATAAGAAGTCTTAATATCAAAGATAGAAAGTATTATTGCTTTCATTTAAAAATTCCTTCTGAGAGCAAGAAGTTTTTTTAGAAATGAAAAAAATTTTCATATTTATAACTATTCAACAATGCTTTAAATAGAATAAGAAACTTCAAAGCATAATGATCCTTAAAATTGCTTCCAGCTTTTTTTTCAATATTTTGAGATATTAACTTTATAGCATCAGACTCTATGCATGTATCATTGCAGTGCTGTATAATTTATACTCTGCTAGAAAATAGTTAATACATGGACATGCTATTATGTTTAAGCTAATTCAGAATATTTATATCATAGATTCGTATATAAATTTATTTTTTTAATTTTACTTCAAGACACTCTTTTCAATATATTTTCTGAAATATAATATCCAATTACTATGGCTTCAAAGCAAATTACTCAAAATTTAATGTTGTAAGTCAATCATTATTATGCTCTTGGATTCCATGGGTTGGAAATACAGAGAGGGGATAGTGGGGATGAACTCTCTCTTTTCCAGTATCTGGGATCTAAGTTTGAATGCAAGATGTTGATGGCTGGAATCACCTTTATGCTGAGGGTTGGCAATACCTGTTGGCTGAAAGCTTACCTATGGCGTTGACCAGAATATCAGAAGAAAATAGAAACAAATAAGTAAACCAATAGGTGAGAAACAGTATCTCAGTGTAGTTTTAATCTGTATTTCTTTTATTATATGCAAGGTTGATAATCATTTTTATTACGATTAATATTTTAGAATTATTCCACAAATGTGAATTTGGAAAGACACTTTTCTGGCACATGTTTTGAAAACTGATAATATTTTGGGGGCAAACTATACTATAAATCATGTCAATAGGGCATAATTCCAGATTATTAACTTTCAGAGAGAAAATTACTCTAAAAATGTTCTTAGAAGAGAACATAGAAGACAGTATTTATCCTGAATTCTTTAACTGTATTCTAAAAGCCCACCTAGTTATTTCTGAATGCAACTAATACATTCAGAAACACTATCCCTCCTTGCCCCCAAATTATAAATGAATTCTATGATATAGGGATCCTGATTAGTCTATTCTTTAGTAATAGTGTGTATTTAAGTGTGTGTGTGCATGTGTGTGTGTGTATGTGTGTGTGTGTTGAGAAAGAGGGACAGAGAGAGAAAAAGGGGTTATGCATTTCTGTTTAATACACTGCAGTTTTTGCACTGTGATTCTAAGTCTAGTAGTTGTTCTGTAAATTTCTATAATGGTACCTTTATTTTCTCAACTGGAGATGATGTCCAGCTGCTCTCACAAGCTGAGAATTGACCCAGTTAAATTCTTTAGTCAGTAATAACACTTAGCACTGTGATTATTATACCTTATGATCCATACACAGTCATTAAATTTCAGTTTATATGATAATCTTGGTGATAATGGGAGATACTTGTCAGTTTAATTTTTCTCTTCCATATTGAGAAAGATACTAGCACCAAGCTTTATTCTGATTATTCACAGTGACTAAAATTATAACTAATTTTGAGAGAAGATAGATAAGTCCCCAACTGTGACTTGTTTTTTCTAAAGGCCATGGGACTTCGGTTGAATTTATTATCTGGCAGAAAAAGCAAAACCCCTGAAATCCACTTTGAAGAGCATTTGTCACTTACTTGCCAATGTTATGTCCCTTCTAGGAAGTAGATCAGGGACCCATAATGCCAAACATAGTTTACAAGTGTGATGTGTGCATTTCTTTAAGGGAAGTGACCTTCTACTTTGTCACATGGACTTTTGTTTGAAGTGACTATGCAATAATACAAATGATTTTAATAAAAATTCATCAAAAATAAATATTTACATTAAAAAATTATGTTGCAATTCCACTTGTACTACCATTACTAGAGCATTACTTTTAGTATTGCCTTTAGGGTCTACCCAGTGGTGTGTGGGAGGTGGCTGGCACCAGCTTAAGAGTCAATTGTGCAATCTCTTTCCAGCTCTGTATTTGCTGATATTCCAATATTAGATGCTTAAAATTGACATTTGTGGGAGTATTTATACTACAGAAGTTGTCAAATGATGCAAATCAAGGTTCTCCCATCCATGCAGAGGACGTTGCTAAATATTTTCCAAGATAGCCTACCACTGGGTCAACTCACATTTTTCTTTTAAGTTCAGTATATTTTATTTATCTATATTTTTTTTTTCCCATATTTTTCTTTCCTAATTTTCCAAGATTTTTTTTATCACTTCCTTTCTAAGAGCTACCTTTGGCTATTCATTTAGAGCAAATATACTCATGACAAATTCTTATTTTTCGTTTGAGTCTGTCCTAGTTTCTTCTTCATTCTTAAAGGATATCTTTACTTAGAGATAGAATTCTGGAGTGACAGTTCTTTTCTTTTCCTTTTCTTTTCTGAGGAAGATTAGTCCTGAGCTAACATCTGCCAATCCTCCTCTTTTTTCTGAGGAGGACTGACCCTGAGCTAATATCGTGCCCATCTTCCTCTACTTTATATATGGGATGCCTACCACAGCATGGCTTGCCATGCGGTGCCATGTCCACACCCGGGATCTGAACTGGTGAACCATGGGTCATCGAAGCGGAACGTGCACACTTAACCGCTGTGCCACTGGGTGGGCCCCGACATTTCTTTTCTTTCAGCATCTGAAAAATGTCATGTCACTTCCTTCAGATCTACATGGTTTCTGATGAAATAGCTGCCGTCGTTTGAATAGTTTTCTTCCCCTCTCAGTAAGATACTACTTCTCCCTCACTGCTTTCAAGATTTTGTCTTTGGTATTAGTTTTAAGAAGCTTAATTATGACAAATATTGATGTAGGTTTCATTGAATTTATCCTGTTAGGATTTTATCAGCTTCTCGAATCTGTAAGTTTAGGTCTGTTGGCAAATTTAGGAAATTTTCAGTCCCATCATTTTCATCCTTTTCTTCGGTGACTTCAACAATACAAACATTAGATCTTCTCAGATAGTTTCGTAGGTCACTGAGGTTCTATTCGCTCTTTGTTAAGTCTATCTTCTGTTGTTCATGTTGAGTAATTTCTGTTGTTCTGTCTTCACTGATTCTTGTCGCTGTTTTCTTCATTCTGCTATCGCGACTATCCACTGAGATTTTTCTTTGAATACTGTATTTTTCAGGTCTAAAATGTGATTTTGCTTCTTTTTTATATCTTCTATTTCTTTTCTGGGACCTTTTATTTGCTGAGACTTTCCATTTTTCCATTTACTTCAAACATATTCATAATTGAACATTGAAGCATTTGTTATGATGAGTGCTTTAAAATCCTTTTTGGATAGGGGGCTGGCCCCGTGGCTGAGTGGTTAAGTTCGCGCGCTCCGCTGCAGGCAGCCCAGTGTTCCGTTGGTTCGAATCCTGGGCGCGGACATGGCACTGCTCATCAAACCACGCTGAGGCAGCGTCCCACATACCACAACTAGAAGAACCCACAATGAGAAATATACAACTATGTACTGGGGGTCTTTGGGGAGAAAAAGGAAAAAATAAAATCTTAAAAAAAAAATCCTTTTCGGATAATTCTATGTTATCTCAACATTGACATATATTGATTATCTTTTCTTTTTCAAATAGACACTTTCCTGGTTCACGGTTTAGTGATGAGTTTCTATGTATTCTGGACTTTTAGCATATTATGGTGTAATATCTACATCTTATTTAAATCTGTTTTAGCAAGTGTCTTAGGATACTGTGCCAGCAGAGGAAAAGGAGCACTGCTTTTGTACTGCTAGGTGGAGAAGAAAGTCCAGGTTCTTCACTCAGCCTCCTTTGACACCACAGGGCTGACAGGGGTGCCCATCACAGCTGGCATTTCAGGCTCTGCACTAGATGTCCACTCATGTCATCCTGACTGAGAGGAGGCGGAGTGTCATTACTATTTCCCAGGGGGCATGACACGATCGGAGACAGGCTCATTACACTGGGTGGTGGTGAAAGTTCTAAATTCCCTTTAAGCCTCCCCCTATACTCCCCCATGGGGAGAGGGAGGGATGTTCTGCTACTGTTGGGTGGGGTTAACATCCAGGTTCTCCACGTATTCTCCATGGACTTCATAGGGGAGGTGCTCATTGCTTCCTAGCAGGGATAAACGTCCTGGATTCCCATTCCCATTCAGCCTTCTCTTCTACCACTCTACCAGAAGGTGGGCAGTTAGGAGTTTGTAATAGCCTGGCAAGGATGGAGATCTAACCTTCTCACTCAGTCTTTGCTGATGGGGATGGGAGTGGCACTATAGTATTTTTCTGTGGTATTTGCCTGAGTTAGATTGGTCATTGTCTAAGAGCTTTCTGTCTTGCTTGGCTGCCCCTTTCCTGGTCATTGAGCTACGGAGAGGAGGCTTTTCATGGGTTTTCTGGCTTCTGCCCATTGGCATTACCAGGATATTGACTTCTCCAACCCCCAGTCTGGGATAAATAAGGCAAAAAAGGAAACTCAATTCACTGCTGTGTCATTCCTTAGTTTCCAGGGTCCCTAAGAGCCTGCCTCTTTCTCAGCACATTTCAAAATATTCTTGCATATGTTCTATATGTAATTTCCAGGAGTTTTAGCTGCACTTACTGGAGAAATAGGAAAAAGTATGTCTAGTTCGTCTCGTCTGTTACCATTATCTTCCCACTTTTAATACCCTAGATATTGCCAAATCCAGGTCATTTACAGGCAAGTGTGTATGTGTGTGTGTGAAAAAGATGTATTTAGATTTAAGTCTGATGTATTCACACAGAGAACTAAATGGGAAGGTGTCTATGAAGCAATCCCAAATATGAAATTCTCAAATTGTTTTCAGTTATGAAAGTATTACTTGAAAAAATGGCATTATTGCCTCATTCATGTTTCAAGAATTACAACATTCCTTTAGGTATTTGGATTATGTATTTTTAAAAAATCATTAACTTGTTACTCTAAAATCTCTACAAAATTATCAGTCTCATTATTTTTGAGTTTTAGACTTATGAATTCACAACTTTGTGAAGGCCTTCTTGATATTTATTCTCAAGATATGATTCTTCTGCTATGAGATCACTGATCCTTAAAATTTTATAATGAAACAGAAGATGATATCCTCACAACTATGTTAGTTACTAGGAGACAACAGAGTAGAGAGTCTAAGATTTTTGGCTCTTGAGTCAAACTGACCAAGCATTTATTCTGACATTTATCTCCTACTATCTAAATGACATTGAGCAGATCCCTCAAACTTTCCATGACTCAATGTCCTTACCTGAAAAATGAAGATAAAAGTATCCCTAATGGATTAGAATTATGTTTAAATGAGTTAATATATGTAAAATCCTTAGGCAAGTGACTGGCACACAGAAAACACTCAGCTAACATCAGCTATTAATAAACATTAACTATTAATGTTATTATCACTTAAGGAACTTAAGTATGAGCCAGGTTGTTTTCATAGTACCACCTTAAATAAATACTTTTATTTAAATATCCAAAATTGTTCCCTTATCAAATGAAGACATCATCAGAGAGAAGATATTATGGAACCCTTTGTTTTTTGCTTTTTTGGTTGTTGTTTTCTTTTTAGTGTATCCTAAATCAAGAATTAAATATAAATGTAAGTGGATTTCTTTGTTTATTTTTATCATTTTATAATAAAATAGCTAAATTTATTGGGCACTTATTAAATGTCAAAGATTCTTCCAAGTGCTTTTTATGGTACTATTATCTCCATTGCACAGATTAGGAAATTGAGGTACAGAGAAGATAAGTAATGACAAAAAGTCTCATAGCTTTTATGAAGTTAGGTCAGGTAGTTTGGCCCCAGAGCTCACATTCTTGAGCAATACAATAAATTGTCTTGTATGTACTTCTAGTACAATCTTAAATTCTTTTTTAAAATTATAATCAGGAAACAATTCATAAATATATACGAATTTAAATCATTATTATATCATACTGTACTATATGATCATTCATATTGGAGTAAAACACAAAAGATATAAGCTATCAGCACCAATGAAGATAATTATATACATTACATACATTTAATCCATAAATGCAACCGAAATTTAGAAAAAAATGTCAAATGGAAAACCATTTTCATTCTCATTAATACAAAAATGTGATTGTTAAAATTTTCAAATAAAACTATGAGGAGTTTTTAGTAACAGCTTATTTCTTTTTCGGGGGGTTGGAGGGAAATCAAACAAAATACTTCCCTACATTTTTTTTTTTTAAATATTGGGGCCTGAGCTAACATCTATTGCCAATCTTCTTTTTTTTTCTTCTTCTCCCCAAAGGCCCCCAGTACATAGTTGTATATTCTAGTTGTGAGTGCCTCTGGTTGTGCTATGTGGGACGCTGCCTCAGCATGGCTTGATGAAAGATGCAATGTCCATGCCAATGATCTGAACCAGCAAAACCCTGGGCCCTGGAAGCAGAGTGTGAGAACATAACCACTTGGCAACCGGGCCAGCCCCTTTTCCTGCATTTTTATAACTCTTTTATTTTCTCCTCAACTTAGTGTCAAAATAAACACAGACCAAAGCTTGCTCTAAATCCGTTTGAAAGATACTTCATACTTTTCCAACTATGGGGGAAAAAAATTGACATTTCACATTGACTGACTGGAATCAGGATGTGTTTACCTTACAAATCTCAAATTATACATACAGGATCACTCTTTTAGGTACATTTAAAAATTATATGTATAATTCTGCCTATACTCTTTTAAAATACTACAACAAAATTATTATTGCTATTATAATAATTACTTATAATAATTGTAGTAGTTTTAAAGATATATACTGAATAATATATATAACAAAATTATTTTTAAATATACCTCACAAAATGGTGTTCTCTCATTTAATTCTAACTTGTGAATCTAGAGAGACAGCAATGAATAGCTACTGTGTTTTATTACAAATATGTACTTTTTTTAGTTTATTATTTAAGCTTCCCTGAAAATTTATTTTTTCACCAATTTGTAATGAAAGTGTGAAAAATCTACACGGCAACCTTTTTGAGGGCTTTTCTATTTCCACTTGTGCGTAACTAGGTATATTAGAGTTGAAAAATTCAGTAACCATGGCAATGGTGAAGTAATTCATTAAATTGACAGTGTACTAAAATTGTGTTATTATCAGGAAAATGATCAGTTATTTCCTTATATCAGGTTGCTGTATTTCTCATAATTTTGGAATATTATATCTTGATGAGCTGTTCTCTCATTGTATGAAAGCTGTTTGTGACATTTTGTGATTTAAATAACTTCCATCATAACATTTCATGAACTTGTATCAACCTATAATATCAGCAGCACAAAAATGCATTTTGACATGTACTAATTTATCTAAAATGCTGTAGTTGAATTACCTCACTTAAAAGTTAAGATGTTTTTATTCAGTTCTTCTCAAATAATTTGAATTGCATTTTTTGAGAAAGAAGGGATTCTTATAGAGGCTATAGTTTTTCTGTTCTGACTTTACTTTGTGTATAGAGTACCTGTTCTATATTGGTTCCAGAAATGACACTGAGTTTGGAAAACCATCAAATTCTGAGAAAAAAAATCAGGTACAGAGTAATGAAAATATGATTTACAATGGCACCATCATAAAGATGCTGCCATTAATATTGTACTAATAGAGGAGGGAAAAAGCCAAGAGGAATATTTAAAAGTTTAAAACATAAGAGTTTAAAATGTTGATGCAGATTTTTAAGTAGCCTAGTCCAACATCTCAGTTTTACAAATAGGGAACCTGGCGCTGGGTGTGGTGTATCATGGTCATTAGCTTCTTAGTAAATTTTGCTCTTCAAATTGTTTGGCTATGCTAGTCCAATAGCTACTTTGACAATGTCTCCACTACACCACACAAAATGGTTGTACGGAACTGGATTAAGAACTAAGTAGGCCCCAAACAGACTACTTAGAAAAAATAAGATTTTTCATATACCTTTTACCACATGTTCACAGGCAAATTGGTGATAGGGAGATGAGTTAGAAGTTTGACACAGAAGTCCAGGTGACAGGTGATGCTGGCCTGGATGAAAGTGATGCAGATGATGTGGAAATAAGTGATGGATTTGAGGTGTGGTCTTGAGTTGGTAGGGACAGATCTGCTGACCAGATTGGATGAAAGGGAGATAAAAGGAGGAGTCAAGGATGATCTTAGACTTCTAGCATCTGGCATGAGCAATTGATGCCATTTACTGGGAATAGTAGACCACAAGTGAAACAGTTTTGGAAAGAAGAAAAGTTCAATTTTAGTCATAATAATTTCAGAAGTACTTGTAGTGCTAAAATGGAGAGGTCACTTAAATAGTTGGATATATTAACCTGGAGCACAGAGGAGAAATTTTCTCTAGAGCATCTGTTGAGCATCATCATCCTAAAGATGCGATTCAAAGACATGGGGGTAAATATTGATCAATCAAGTGAGAAAATGTAGAGATTTTTCCTCAAATGCCAAGTATTAATACTATTAATGAAGATCATAGTAATGATATTATTTTAATACCTATCCTATTAATGTCATATTAGTATTCATACTAAATGGTATTAATTTCTATGTTTATAAAAATGATGACATTAACACTATTAATGTTGAATGATATTTAATTAATATTAAAAGCCCAGTCTTTGATATAGCTTGGTGGAAATTCAAGGCTCTAAGGATAAAGAGAAGACTCTTAATAGGATCCACAAGATAGATAATATATGTCAATAACAAAAAGCATAAGGACACAATAACCTTATAATCAATAGTCCATTTATAAAAGAATGTAGATAAACTACAGTAAAATAAAAATTGAATCCAAGAAAGAAGAAAAGTCTAGACCCTAATAACATCAAGTGTACAAATTTCATAGTAGCAGAAACATTGAAGGTTTTATTTTATATTGAGTAAGGTTTAATCCATCTAAAAGACGTAATAGCTATTACTGTACCTTATCTCATAGTTCTCAATTATTTTACCAGAAAATCAGGAATTTAGGGAGAAGAAAAATCAGAGTAGAGGATTTAGACCACATCTGCCATCAAGTAATATATTGAACTATATGAAATTGTGAATATTAGACTATTCTGATCTACAAAAAATGACAAATTGATATATTTAAACTAATCAACTAAAAATGTTATAAAGAATTTGAAGAACACATATAAAACTTGTTTCACTCTGTTTAAAAGTTAAAAAGACAAAATCCCTGCTTTCACTGAACTTACATTCTAGAGGAACAATAGACAGCAAACTTGATCTAACTCATATTGAAACAGATTTGAGAGAGAGGGAAATACTTTACTTATGTGATACTTTACTTATCACATATGATTAGAATGAGATGGGTAGTCATCTATCTAGTTTATTGCTTTTACCCAAAAGGATAATAAAACTTCTCTTATCTCCCAGAGACAGCCTAATGATTACAGCCCAGATTAGGTCATTAGGGTGAACTCTAGCTGCCAGAGAGACTGGAACATTATCTTTCCATACATTTACGTGTCAAAAGGAGAAAGGTTCAGAAAAGGGAACATCTCTAGGTAGTAAAAGGTAAGACACAGAGGCTGTCTGCTCGCAGATAGGTTTTATTTAACCAAATAATGATCATAGTTAAGTTTTGGATCCCTTATTTTCCAAGAAGACCCTTTCAGGAAGGGACAGGGCCAGCTGCCTCCTTCCCCTTTATAAGCAGAGAAAAAAAAATTTTCTTCATCCTTCCCCTATGAGGTATTTGAGTACCTACATAAAATAATAGACCTGGCCCTTATATGTCGCCGTAGGGATTAGGACTACAGCAAATGGAAAGTCTATGCACTTATTATTTACAGTGAGGTACTTAATGGAAAATCTGTTTTTGATCCAGAATACCTCATGAATTCATTCAGAATAAAATAAGAAAGATGAATATTAAAAACCCAACAGATAGATAACTTTGTCTTCAACAAAAATACATATAGCATTTCAACACTTTTGAACCACTAAAAATAAATAAGGCTCAATAAATTCTCAAAATAGATACTATATAGCTCTTTCTTCCCTCTTATCAAAGCACAAAGGTGAATCAATGGGAGACCGGTTTAATAAATTATGAAACATCAGTACAATGGAGTATGCAGGATATTTTCTTTTAAATTCCTTATATTTCTGAACATTTTATTCTTTAGAATTTTGATAGACAATATTATAGAGAATTTTTATAGAAATAAAAGTATAAAGAATCCTAATGTACTATTACTAGTCCCCAAACCGTTAACCCATGGCCAGTCCTGCCCCACCTATTACCAATTCCCCATTTATCATTGATTACGGATAACAATAGCACCTAACGCCAAGTACTGCTATTTAGTCTAAAACTGAGGTTGCTGTGGCTGCTACTGCATCCAATCCAAAGAATAAATTCCAGGTAATGACGTCTGTTTGCCCTGGCACTCACAGGGCTAAGCTCTGTTCCAGAGGAGAAGCCATTACCACCAAGGCTTCCTATGGCACATTCCTTCTGATAAGAAGCTATTCTTTTCTGAAGCATGCAGTAAGGAGTAAAGAGAATTGAACAATTATTTCCATTTCGATCATCTTCTTTTTATCCATGTAACCAGCACAAGATTTTTCTTCTATTTTTTAGGTGCTTGGTGTGAAAGAATCCTTAATCTAGTTGATCTATCAAAATGGGTTAAAGAATTTGAAAAAGGATAAAAACTATCAAAGTTTGCTCAAAAAAATCACTCTGCAGTAGTGCAAAGCCATTAGACAGATGTGTGTAAGACACCATCAACCTGAGAAGCCTGAAGATGATAAAAATTCACATTTCTCATTGTGGAAAAAATCTCTGTGGTGTAATAATTTTATTCTCAACTTTCAAACTTGGGTGGTTTATATAAGGTGTACAACTGGTAATAAATAGCATTTGTGATTTCACATACATGATAAAATTGTCATATTTTTTATTTAGTAGTAAAATAAATTGTTAAAAAAAGCTGTGAAGTAATTCTTCTAGCAACAAGTTTTATCATTTTTCTTTACCTTACTCTTAAATAAATCTATTTACCTAAATTAATCAGACATATGTGAGGGTAGCTAGCTCCATTAAAGTTGGCACTTAAAATTAATGATAGCATAAACTACATAGTATTTTCAAGTTACAGAGTAATGTAGATTTAAAATAATATTCCTTACAATAATCAATAACTGAGAAATTGACTCCAATATCCTGAAAGAAAACAAACAAATGTCAAGCAAAGAGGAATGAAGTAAATAATCATTTAAATTAAATCTATGACCTGGCTTTTGCAGCAGATTAAGTTTGTCACAACTCTCAAGTAATGGTAATTTATTATTGTGAAAAATAAAACTGCATTATAGAAACCACTGGTGTTTTCTAATGCCCAGAATGTCAATCTCAAGAATTAAAATTCCAACTCACAAGACTCAACATATTCATTTAAGCGAATTGGTCTCCATGCTTCATGAACTTTCTAACCAAGCACAATCAAGTGAGCAAAACAGTAGAATCAATGCACTTTGAGTATTAAAAAATGGCAGGTCATAATAGCTAACAATTTTCCATAATTTTATATTTATTAAATGAGTCTTTACCTGGATTAATTTCAATGTTAATAATCTACAAATTGATATCTTGTTATAGAAAACATTTGATTTACTGATCAGTTACAGTTATTAAATACTGCTTTGCTCAACACAAATCAAAATGCTTTACAATTCAATGTTTTTCCTGTCTTCGTCTCCTTGACCCCTTCTCCATGCCCTGTTCCATGAAACATACCACACCTGCTTTTGCTGTTCTTGTGAAATACTCTGCACTCTCCTACATCCAGGACCTTATTTAAATTCTTCTCTTTCTGAATTCCCTACTCCTTCATCTGTCTTTTTAAAGTCCTATCTGCTTTCAAGCCCTATTATGTTCCAAGGAAATCTCTAAGTTCTCCATTTTCAGATTTACCACACTATACTTGTTTTAGAGTTATGTGAAGTAGTAATCAGAGGCAGGTGAGATTTTGCTATTGTCCCAGAAGTGGTCTAATTCTCAAACTTAAGAACAAGAGATAATAATTCATCAAGATAAAAGATTTCTCTATGAATGGCATTTACCTGCCCTTTGAAATTCATTTGAAAGGAACAGTCTGGAGAACTTGTATACTCCACATCCTCTCCTCAGTCAATTTAAGTCTATTAAGTGGAAAATCTGATAAGAGAAAGGGTCACTTTCTGAGAGATGTCAGGGTAAGGGAATCAAAGCCATCCTCCTCCCTCACGTCTCCCTCGTGTAAGGAGCAGAAATCTTTTACCCTCCAAGAGAATAATGTATAGAGATTCTACTGTAAGGCATGACTGGTATTTCCATTTACATCTGGACATCTGCTTGGCTAGTGGATCATTAATAGCTTCTAAATAATTAAGGTTAGGAAAAGAAAATTGTAAATGATGGTGTGTCCAGTAATGGCCAAGAGATAGAGGGGTGGGACTTCTTCTCCCTTAGATTATCAGTATCTAACAGGTTTGGAAGACAGATTCTGTCCCTAGATAAATGCCCAAGAATTAAGGACAAGGGGCTGACCCAGTGGCACAGTGGGTAAGTTTGCATATTCCACTTCAGTGGCCTGGGGTTCACCAGTTCAGATCCCAGCTGCGAACCTATGCACTGCTTGTCAAGCTATGCCGTGGCTGGCATCCCACATATAAAGTAGAGGAAGATGGGCATGGATGTTAGCTCAGGGCCAGTCTTCCTCAGGAAAAAGAGGATTGGTGGCAGATGTTAGCTCAGGGCTAATGTTCCACAAAATAAATAAAAGAATTAAGGACAAATGTCCAACTCTGCTACAGCCTAAGGGGTAAAAAATCATGTGTACCAATAAGACGAAGTATGCTGACTCAAGCAGGGGTCAGAGAAGTAAATGGCCAAATTTCACCAGGACATGCCAATGCCTAGGGAAGCAGGGTATAAACTTTAACCCACATTTATTCCTAATATTCAATTGTTTATTTAAAAATAGGTTGGAGCTAAAACTGCATTTCTAGTGAAATACGCAGCATTTCTTTTGAATCTTTACTTGAGACCTCTTTTATGACTTACGATCCTGACTGGAGAAGGAGAAAAAACTTTTATTGAACTTGCACAAAGTTGCAGGTACTTTGAGTAAATATTTCTGTATTTTCAGTTGATGAAGCAAATAGCAAATCTCTGAAAGCCAGAAACAAAATGTATAATGCAGTTTGAGCTCTAATTATTTCTCCAAGCATACATGCCTCTAAGCTTCATGAAAACACCTCTACCTAATAGAGCTAGTCATTTACCACTAAACATACTATGTCCCATCAGGGTACTTTTGTGACATTTTCTAAATTTACATCAAGTTGACTCTTGCCTCCAGACTTTTTCTCACAGCATTCTTTTACCAGTGGCACGGATAGAGTGGGCAGCAAAAAGGCAGTTATTCCTTGTATTAGCTTTCTGTTGCTCCTATGACACATTACTATAGACATAGTGGCTTAAAACAATAGAAATTTCTTATCTTATAGTTCTGTGGAATTGAAGTCCAGTATGAGTCTCCATGGGCTAAAATCAAGGTGTTGGCAGGGCTATGTTCCTTTCTGGATGGCTTAGAGGGGAACTGTTACCTGTTCATTTAGGTTGTTGGCAGAATTTAGTTCCTTATAAGACTGAGTTATCATTTCTCTGCTGACAAAACCTGAGAGCCATCCTCAGCATCCGGAGGCTGCCATATTCCTTGTCTATGGCCTTCTTACTCTGTCTTCAATGCTAGCAACAGTACTTGCTCCTCTCATGCTTTGAATCTCTCCTTCTTCTTCTTTAGTTTCATATCTCTTACTTCAGCTGGGAAAGATTCTACTCTCTGGAGGGCTCATGTGATTAGATCGGGCCCACCCAGATAATCCAGGAAAACCTCCTCATCTGCAATGTCTATTTTGCCATCTAAGTAATATATTCACACATTCTGAGGATTAGGGCATGGCCATCTTTGGGTAGCCATTATTCTACCCACCATACTGCCCTTGAATGCATACTCCAAAGGAGAAAAACTTGAAACAATATTAAATATGTTTCATGATAGTTGTTAATACTATGATAAAAATACATTAGAGGACAAATTCTGGAAATTTTTCAAGAATTCCAAAACTTTTAAAATTTGCCTGAAGTACTAGGCAAATGATCTCTATTTACCTAGACCCATCCTCCCTACCGAGAATTCACTGAGGTGTGTACATATGCCTGGGAGGCTCACAGAAACATATCTGGTATAGATGCCACCATTGGGATGTGAGAGGATTCAGACATGACAACATGCCAAATGATTTCCTAAATGAGAAATGATAGCCTCTCTCTAGGAAATCTCTAAAACATGGATGGTAAAACAGGATCAAAAATCCTAATAGTCAGTATAGAAAAAATAATAATCCATAAGTACTCAGCAGGATGGAACAGAAAACCAGGGTATGGAGTGATGTGGGAAGAGAACCAAAGGAAGAGTAAGAGTGTATAAATACTAGCTTTATTTTAATGGAGAGATAGATTTGGTCATATTATTTTGCTTTCATTGAAATTATTTAATGCTAAATTTTTGGTTAGTTCAAGCACTGATGAATTAAAGAAGTGAGTCAAGGTGAACATAGCTTGCTTAAGTTTAGATGTTCCTGACTCAAAGGAATGCTTTAAGTTTAAAAATCACAAATGTGGGTTTAAACTGTACTAACAGAAACCCATGTTCTGTAATAAAAGTCATCTCAATTATTTACTATCTTCTAAGCACTGAGCACTTTAGCTATAAAAATGAACGTATTTGGAAAAGGGAGAGATTCCCTGTTCTTACGCGTAATGCTTGCAAGATCTAGTTTTTTAACTACTTTCTGTTTCAATTTTCTTACAAACAAAGTTATACTCCAAGTATTTTTACTACCTACTTCATAAATTGGTGGGTCAATGAATGTGAAGATTTTAAAGGTTAAAATAAATTCAGTATAAACTGTAGTATTTGTAATATATGACAATAATATCCATAATCGTTTTACAATTGAAAAAGAATAGACAATCTTACAAAAAAGAAAATCTCATCAACTAATCTCATCCTAAACTCCTGTTCATTCATTCTTTGAAAATTTATCCAGATTTGAACTAGCTCTTATCACCTCTACAATCACCTTGTTTGTCTAAGCCACTGTCATTTTTTTCCTGGACAATTGGAAAAGCCTCCTGGTTAAGTTACTTTGCTCCTGCCCATACCCACTTCTATATATTTTCCACACAAAAGTCAAACAGATAATGCTAAAATATAAATCAGATCATGCCACTCCTTCTAATGACATCCCATAATACTCAGAGGAAAAACCAAAGTCCCTATTATTGTCTACAAAGTGACCAAGCCTCTATTATGTCTCTGACTTCATCTCTTGCAGATCTCCTTTACTACACATTAGAGCATTTTTGTCTTCCTTGTTCTTCCTTGAACGCAGTAGGAATAGTCTCACTTCAGGGCCTTTGCACTTGCTGCTTTCTCTGCCTGGACTGGTCTTCTGAAAACATTGACATGACTGGATATCTTACTTCCTTCTGATCAAATCCCCAGGTCTCCTTCGCAGTAAGATCATCCCTAACTTAAATCATAACATGTCTACCTTATACTTGCTATGCCTTTGCTTTGTTATAATTCTATCCTTAGCATTTATCACAATTTAAAATATTGTATGTTTTTCTTACTTATCTTGTATAAATACCTATCCTCTACTGAAATGTCTGTTACATGAGAAAATAATTTTTTTTTCATGGGGAAGATTATCCCTGAGCTAACGTCTGTTGTCAATCTTCCTCTTTTTCCTTGAGGAAGATTGTCACTGAGCCACCATCTGGGCCAATCTTCCTCTATTTTGTGTGTGGGACACCACCGCAGATGGCTTGATGAGCAGTATGTAGGTCTGTGCCCAGGATCTGAACCCGTGAACCCTGGGCTGCTATAGCAGAGTACACAAACTTAACTACTATGTTGACAGGCCAGCCACAAGAAAAGGATTTTTGCTGTTTTTATTGTAGCTGCATCCCTAGCACTTAGAATAGCGCTTGGCACAAAGTAGGTGCTCAATAAATACTTACTGAATGGTGCTTCAAAGAATAAAATGAAGATATGCATATATAAGTGTATTCATTTAATAGTAGAGCTCATACTATAAAATGAGATAAATTGAGGGAATCACTTCAGCCCCTAACCATCCTACATAAAGTAGCAACCACGCCAAAACACATAAACTAGTTATTCTCTATCATATCAATCTGTTTATTTCTTAGTCATCACATCACAATTTGAAATAGCTTGCTTGTATATACAATAAAAGATCCTTCCAGACAAGAGTCCTGCTCATCCAATTTAAACTGTACCTCAAGATATCAGACCAGTTCATGACACTTCACAGTGCTCATCAAATGTTAGATATAGAGAGAAATGGATGAATGATTATGAATGAATGAATGAACTCTGTATCTTAAGTTCCCTTCTGCTTTTCGGTGATGATAAATGGGCAATAATTCAGAGAGGAAATTAGAAAGTGGGGAGAAAAGGAAGAAATATCACTTTCTGTCAGTGCTCAAAAGAAAAATAAAATCGCTCAAGTCCCAGAATAAAGACCAAAAGAAAAAAGGGCCGGTGAATGAAGCTCAGATATTTATGTGAAGTTAATCCATTACTCTCCTTCCCACATCAAGAAAAATAAATGGGACTGTCTGCCATACAAACTTCTCACACTAAGTATATGGATTTTCGGATGTTTTCTCTTTCAAGGTTGTCATACTGTGCCATTTTTCCTGATTTCATCAGTTTAAGAAAGTGGATGTTGGAATAAGCATGAAAGACAGGGGCATTGGGTAATTTGGCCAGGGATTAGGACTGGTCCTGTACCTCACTGGTTGGAGATGGCTCATTGGGTCAATTAATGATCCTCGTCTTGTGTTCCATTATTCACCTATGTCAGCCTTTTTCATGTGACATTTTGGATTTATTGCTACTGTGCACAAGATTTGTACAAGAAAGAGAATACAAAATAAAATTCACTATTAACCTTCTGATGGGAAAGTGATTCAAAATTATGATTCTTAGCAGCAGACTTAATTCAACCTATAAATTTACTTACTTAATAAATCTGGAATAAATTGGTTAGCTAGTACTCCGGTTTAAAAATGACACATCAATTTAGACAAAAAATGGACCTCACTATTCTTATTTTTCCCTTGACCACCAGCAAAATTACAAGTTCCTATTGGAGAAAGACAGGTAGCTATTTGACTGGATGGTCTACAATATCACTATTGCACAAAATTCTCAATCTTTTGATATACTTATCCATCACTGCCAAGCTCTGGAATAATGTGATTGCAGTAACAGCATGAAATGGCTGTGCTCTTGAAGCAGTAGGTGGCTTTACCTCGTGCAGGTGAATTACTGCCAAGGAATATATTGGTCATGCACAAAGCAACTGTATTTTCCTTCCTCAGATTTAGTTAAACTATACTCTGAATCAGTGGTGCTCAAAATTGGTCGAAAGTCCCATGACAAAGAGCAGCAATACCAATGTAGGTTTAACTCAGCTTGAAATTTGCAAACTGAAGTTAATAGGCTGCTTTTCAAAATTGAAATATTTTAAGATTTTTTTCTGGTAAATATTTAAAATGTAGCTTAAATTTTTTAAGCTTTTCCTAAATGCCATATGGTTAAATTCTTTGCCACTCTGTTATTAGTATCTAAATTGAGCAATAATTATTTATTTTAAAAAATAAATAAAAAATGCTTAGCAGGCCCTAGGCAATATTCCGCTTTCTGTGAACAAGAAGGACCAAGTCTTACCCCTTGAGAGGTTTGTATTTTACTGGGGAAAATTAATATACAGAAACAATTAATATAAATAGTATATAATTTCAGTTGGAATAAAGCACTGTGTGAAAACAAAACAAGACAGATTAAAGATGAAGAATGACATGGGTATAAAAGGACTCTCTGAGGAAGTGTCATTTGTGTAGAGACCTAAGGAAACAAGGGACAGAACCATGCAGCTATGAGGAGGAAGAACATACCTGGGCAGTAAGTACAAAGTCCTATTGCAGAATGGACTTGGCTTGTTCAAGTAATGACAAGGACAATATGATTCAGCAGAAAGTGTGGGGACAGATATTAGAAAATGAAATTGATGGGAAAGCGCTAGGACTAGTTTTGTAGGGTCCTACAGTCGATCCTAGTCTACTGAAGAGTTTTCAACAAGTGAGCTAAAAGAAAACGTCACCTCTCAAAGAGTGGGGCAAGAATGGAAGCAACGGGGAGATCCTTTCAAGCCATTTAGAAAAGAGGTGCTAGTTGTGAGGAATACATGGGCAACAGTGGAGGCGGTGAGAAACATTTGAATTTGAACTTATTTTAAATGTAGTTCCAACAGATTTTGTCGACATGGAGTAAGCAAGGGAAGAGTGAATGATGACACTCGGATTTGAGGCCGTGATATTTGAGTGAAAGAGGACCTTTGAAGGTAATGAGGGAACCGCGAACAGGAGCAGGTTTGAGATGGGGGAATGAATCATGCGTACAATATATAGTGGCTTTACAAGAAAAGAGAAATATAGACAGTGGTATAGCCAAAGGTTTCAGAAAAGGCACAAAGCAAGCCTCAAGATATTTTAAATAATTGACCCCCTGATTATGCTCTGACAAAAAAGTATTTAAGTGAGAAATCAAATAACAAAAAATTCTTAAAACTTTACATTTTGAAATATTAAAATGCATTTATAATACTCATTAGATTAAATCTTAAGTGGTTCTTTTAAAATTAGAGGCAGGCTATCACTTCACCAGTACCATATCAAGACTTGATGTATCAACTAAATTAGTATTTGGGAGGTAATGCTTGGCTTAATGCTGGTGTCTAAATACCAAGACGTCAAATCCAATTGTCATCATTGACTCCTCTTTTGCATATTACACATCAACAATGCTTAATGCTTGTATTAAAAAAAAAAAAAAAGTAGGAAAAGTTAAATCAATGAACCAAGCAAACAAATTAAGAGACCATTATGCTTCTTAATTTACAGAAATATGTGGTGGTAGACTTTATTTTCTCTTTTTCCCAAATTTAAGCACATGATCTAAGTATTTAATTTATCTCAGTATTTAAATTACATTCCCTTGATCATGTTTGAATCTCGTTTAGTTTGTTAATCAGCCTTGTGCGTGCCTTCCAAGAGCTTTGGCTGTTCTATTGGATTGTCTTTTTCTCACGGATTCTTTAAAGCTCTTTATATATTCTGGAGACTAATCCTTTGTCAGACGTGTGTTTTTTCAAATAACTAATTCCCCTTTCTATGGCTTGTCTTTTCATTTCATGATGTTGTCTTTTGGAACAGAGGGATTTTTTAATGTGTTATTTAATAGGATTCAGTGGTCATTTCCCCCCTTTTAAAATAACTTTAAAAAGCCTTATCCTATTGCTATATAATAAATTATTCTCACGTTTTTTTCTAAAGTTTTATCATTTTTTTTCACATTTAATTATTTTACCTACCCAGAATTTTTTTCAGTACATGATGAGAGGCAAGATTCCAATTTTTGTTATGTTGTAAAGGGTAACCATATGCCTTCTGGTACTATTTACTGAATAGCACATCTTGCTGCTATTTTTCTGTAAGGTCGTTTCATAATATACAAATCCTTCCAACAGATGTGACAAATACTTAGGCTCACTATTTTGTTTTCATGACGAGGAACCTACTGTTTAAAATACGATCTCTCTATAATCATCACTAGATGTTAGTAGAATTTGAACTCCAACCAAGAATGTCTTCAGATATCATCAAATGTGCACTGGGGGAAGAAGTCTTCCTGGCTGAAATCACTGTTCTAGATAGTAAATTTAAAATTATAATATTAAATAGGAAGTTGAAATGTGGTCATAAAGTTCCTGTGATGGTCATTTTTATGTATCAACTTAGCATGTTTGTAAATTGCCAGGAAAGCTCTTATGAGCATTAATTTTGGGGTTATAAATTTACTTTAATGAGTAGGCAAATTCACAAATACTGAATCTGCAATTAATAACGAAGATTGACTCTATATCCTACTGCTTCTATTTCTCTGATGGAATCCTGGTTGATACAATTTCTTTCATATATATGCATAAAAAACAATTTCTTTGTGAGATGAGTGAAAGAAAAGATTTTTGCAATGTAAAAATAATTCTAAAGTACAGTGATAAGAAGCTTAGTACTGAAAATAAGACTACAGTTGCTGACGTTTTCCTGTTTCAATTAATAATTTTTTTCTGTGTGTATAAATTATTCTATATGTAAGATCTTTGTGAGTCATGATGGGAGTAAAACTAATAAATCTGATTAATTTACAAAGAAAATCACCTTTCCTTTAAATGATCTTAGTTTTGACAATAATTTATCTAAATTGTTGAACATTTATTTCCCTTCTCCATTAGTTTTCTCCCTCATTAAAATTGAGTTAATCCAAGTGTTGATGAGGATGTGGAGAAATGGACTAGTGATCGTGCACTATTGGCAGGAATGTAAATTGGTGCAGCCACTATGGAAAACAGTATGGAGGGTCCTCAAGAAGTTAAAAATAGAACTACGCAACAAACTAGCAATTCCACTTCTGGATCTATAGCTAAAAAACATGAAAACAATAATTTGAAAAGATATATGCGCAACTATTTTCACTAAAGCATTATTATAATAGCGAAGACATGAGAACAACCTAAGTGTCCATCAATGGATGAAAGGATAAAGAAGATGTGGTATATATACTGGGTTACCTTGTTTTATTGCACTTCGAAGATATTTCATTTTTACAGGGCCCTCCACCAGCAAAAAGATTACAACTCATTGAAGGCTCAGATAATGGTTAGAACTTTTTAGTAATAAAATATCTTTAATTAAGGTATATAAATTATTTTTAAAACATATTGCTATTTCACACAATAGACTAGAGTATAGTGTAAATATAACTTTTATATGCACCAGGAAATCAAAAGATTCGTGTGACTCATGTTATAGTGGTGGTCTGGAATAGAACCCGCAGTATCTCTGAGCTATGCCTGTACACAGTGGAATATACTACTCAGCCATAAAAAAAAAAATGAAATCTTGCCCTTTACAACAACATGGGTGGATCTGGAGGGTATTATACTAAGTGAAATAAGTCAGATGGAGAAAGACAAATACCATATGATTTTGTTCATACATGAAATCTAAAAAAGCAAAGCAAACAAACAAACAAAAACAAAACAAAATAAAAGCAAACTCATAGATACAGAGAACAGGTTACGAGAGGGGAACGGGATTAGAGGGTGGGCAAAATGGGTGAGGGTGTCAACTGTATGGTGATAAATGGTAGCTAGACTTGTGGTGGTGATCACTTTGGAGTATACAGACGTTGAATTACAAAGCTGTACACCTGAAACTTATACAATTAAAAAAAATACAAAAATGAAATTGAGCTAGTCACAAGGGTCAACTAAAATCACAGATTTGCTCAAAGTCATTATACAAGCCAGCCAATGTAGACCAAAGTGCAAAATGAGTTTATGCAATTTCTGGATCTTCCCTGACTACTTCTTAATTTATTCATGCTCTCTCCACCTTATAAAAGATGGTCTAACTAAAGTATATAACATCACATCTACAGACATAATTGCATTGCCATGAGTGATAATTGAGACAATTATCATTAATTTTTGAATTATCATCATTTATAACTTTTGGAGAGCATATTAGAGTGTAAAGTCTTAAAATAATGCAGACTTAGTTTTTAACACTGGTTTTGCAATTTATTATCTGTGACCTTGGGAAAAATCACCTAACCTCTCTCACTATTAGTGTCCTAATCTAAATTACAATTGCTCATTCCCACGGAGCTTTACTGCCAGAATTTAGCTTCTCTCAATGAGTCCTTTCAGTCACTTCTAACTAGCTCCCCACATTTCTGACTGACGTGCACAGACAAAGCCCTAAGTATTCTCTTAACCTGGCCCTTCTGCTGCTATGTAGGTCAACCAAACCCTTGTAATAGTATCACTTGGCTAAGCATCTATCTCCTGTACCTCCAGTCATGATTGGTCCCAGTTCCCTGGACTTTGAGGACAGAAAATGGTTTCTCCTTGCCCACTTTCTCCTACATTGAGCAAAATCTTTTCCTTTCATTCTCCTCAGCACTGCAAAGACCATGGATGGCAATTTTTAATCCTTAGGATTAGATTAACATGAAAGGAATGGCAACATTGTAATAATTTTCAAATATTGGACAGGTCTAGGCTCATATCAGTGTTCTTACAAAGCTGTCTCCTCCATTTCTCCTCCCCACTTCCCAAGACACAAGCTATAGCTCACAGCATATAAAGTGCTCTGGGACCTCTGAGTCCATCTCAGAGAAAGGACGGAGTTTGTTCTCACATTTATAACATGTATCTCCCTTCATTTCCAGGCCCAGGATTAAACGTTTCAAAGTTGAGAAGCCTTGAAAATTTTCTTTCTCTGTAAGAGAATCCTTTCTCTCTCTCGCATACACACACACACACACACACACTCACAGGGTGTGTTCTGACTGTAAACATGAACCAAGACAATCAAATGTAATATTACATTGGTCCATTTCCAAAGTCTTAATTTTTTTCCTCAAATAATTTTAAGTGGGGATATCAGTAATTTGGCCTGCATTTTGGCTCCTTCCATTTTTATCAGTCTCTTCTTATTAAGTGTTAAAAAATATGAGAGTCAATATCACCCAGGAATACCATAAGAAATATGAAATGAGCATGAAAGTACTTACACCAGAGGGTTTTATGAGGTATTATGTGGAAAACATCACATATTTGACTTGCTCTCAATTGATGGTACCTAATGATAATGGTAAAAATAATACATTAAGAAAATAGTTAATAAATTGAATTACTCACATCTCTCCTCTCAAATGTGGAAAATCTTATCCAGCTTATTTTCTCCTACCTGTGATTTAAGCTTTATTCTAATCGTGAAATCAATGGCTTTGTCTGCTTTTATAAAGGATTTTCAGCTTATCAGGAAATAATTTTGCTCATAGGCAGTGTTGTAATTGTGATTTAATTTCTCCTACTCAGTGTTCAAGCCAGTTTATCCTAAGAGCAAAGCTCCAAAGAGAAAGGAAATTCTGCTATTTTTTAAGTCAGAATTAAACGAGTATATGGCGTGAAGCAGTAACTGAAAAAAAGGAAAATTTGGCATACAACTGTGCCTCACTCCAAAATAATCCTACACAGAAGGTCCCCATTTCATCCTCGTGGAGGATTCTTGATAGGAAGGAGGCCTCTTGATGATATCAATCCATATTTAGAAGGTCAAGTGAGAATCTGAGTGAGTGGTGGGAGGGCAGGAAATAACACAAGTTCTGTCGCACGGTTCTAGTCTAGACCTAAGAAAGAGAATCGAGAGAGATCTTGGCAAAGACGTGATCTGGAACTACATAGGAATCAGGACCAAAATGTTACTGGTCTCAGGGTTCCTTCAGGGTTTATAACTTACTAGTCATTAAGCCCCCTCAGCAGAACATGACAAATCCCATTCTGTGGCCAAATGTTCCTCAACGATTACAGTTTACATCCATCACAGGCTACACAATAAACATTCTCCAGAAGTAGATTCAGCATACTTGGGTTATAATACACAACATATAGCAACTGTGACTGGACTTTCCTTACCTCAGATCTAGCACATTCCTATAGATCCCTCGATTCAGTTCTCCAAGAAATTTGACCAAGTATCAAATCACCAGGCATCTCTGAAGCCAGGGAAAAATATTACTGCTGAGATGGTAACATTTTTCTTTTAATATTATACTTAACTGTTGTTATGAGCATATCCAATAAACTAAAAATATTGTGGTCTGCACAGTGAACAAAAAATAAATATATGGTGTTTAAGACATAATACCTAGTTATCCATACACAATTGGTTTAATTAAGGATTTCTATCTCCAAATTAAAAATAGCATATAGTAAAAATATTAATTTGTCAAATAAGATAATTCTACAATTTCAAAATTGGATCAAAATTACATATTTATATTGAACACTAATCAGAAAGTTTTAATTTTTTAATTGACTTTAAATTAAGCCAAGAATTTTAAAAGGTGCCCTAATTAATCCCAAAATACGCAACATAAGGATGAAAATTGACTAAACTTACTTTCACAATACATGATTAATGTGACAGTTTAGCTCTCCCAGACATTGAGAATATCATTTCCTAATTGGCATTTCTCAGAGTTAATAAAGTCAGCTTTTCCATACATTTATGGCTTATGGTTGAACTTCTGCAAAAGTAGAAAAAGCATATTTTTAAACAACAATAAACTACTTGGATGATAACTGATTTTGTCACACTTTAATTTAGCTCACCAAAAATGAACAGAGTCTAATCCTCCAAGTACCTCTGTATTTTGAATAAAAACTTACAATGCTATAAATATAAAATGAAAATAATAAACTCCTCTTTTTAATTATTATTTTACCATATTAAGAAATTCAAAATACTCTAGGAAAATTCCAGTTGAGAAAGAAACTAAAATCTTTATTTCCTTTAAGCAACTTAGATGTAATAATTTTTGTTATATCATTGATATATCATGAACAATTGTACAGAAGCATCTTGGTAGTTCTTCTTCATTATCAAATACTTTTCAACTAAATGTATAATCTTCTAAGTCCCTAAGTACCAAGTTATTGTAGAATCTTTAGCCCCCTAACAAGCTCTTGGACAATGTTGTTAAACATTAGTTAAAGTTATTAAAAAGTTAATAGCTATTGTTAAAGTTATTGCAGGTGAACAAGAATAATATAATCAAATTCCTTCTAGAATGATGACATAATGTATACCGCTTTCATTATTAAAAAGCAATTATCACAAGTTTTTAGATTTACATATGTTTTTCTAATATGTTCAATTATTTGGATTACCACAACATCCCAGCTGCTTCAATATAATAATGTCTTATACAGACCAGAAAATGAGGTCTTGGGAAACATAATAATATTGATAAATATAGTCATCATTGGTTTTATAGTCACCATGACAATATTCATGGATTTTCAATATTGCTTCCATCTGTTGACGGATAGGCTGAACAGAGTTTATGAAACAAAATAATAATAGTTTAACTGTATTGAATGCTTACCATGTGCCAAATCCTGTGCTAAGAGTTTTACATACATTATCTCCTGTAATGCTAAGGATAAGCCCTATAAGTTGAGTTTCATTATATCTCTATTCATAGATAAAGATAGTGAGACATAAAGTGTCCAAAGTTACACAGCCAGTCACAGGTACAACCAGTGTAAAATAACTGCAAGCCTATGCCTAGTAGTAAAAAGTTAGAGGGAGACATCATCATCACGGCAGTGCAAGAAGATTTCAATCTACAGCAAGTAAAACATCCATAATGCAATAAATGCTACATTGCACAATGCAGCAGAATGCTGGAAAGATCCACACATCAGTACATATAAAGATGGGTGAATTGGAGCACATAGAGGAGGTAAATCAGGGAGGCAGAGCCCAGGAAACTGGATCCCCAGCTGTGGTGGCTGAGCCAGCTGCCCCCAGCCCCAGAGAACTCAGTGGGCAGCAGTAGAGAGGCACATGTTACCCTAGCCAGTCAGCACCTGCAGCTATGGGAAGTGAAGCAGCAGCAGAGGAGGAGCTCCACAATCCTGGGCCCCCTGGCTGCAGATCTGAGGCCAGCAGTAGCAACAGAGGTGCACACAAGACTTCTATATCACAATTGCAGCGGCACCTGCAGCCACAAGGTTAACACGCAATAGCCCAGTGTACCCAGCTGCCTCCCCACCCTTCCCTCCTCCCACCAGGGTGGTGGAGCTTCCAATCCACATGATCCTGGATGTGGCTGAGGCATTAGCCATCTCTATGACCCTTCTGCAAAGCCAGTGACCACAGCAACACCAAAGTATCAGTGAATCCCAGAAGCACAGGTGGTAAATGATGAGAGTATCAGCAACACCCCGAACTGAGGTGGTAGAGGGTGGAACATGCAGATCCTCAATATAGCCAGAGGCAGCTTAGGTAGCAGAAAACAAGAACTGGTGCTATAGTGCCAACTACTGAAAAACGAAAGAAAGGCTTCTAATCTCCAAGCAGTTGAAAAGTTGGAGTGAAAATGTACAAAGCTATACCTAAATAAAAAATGCATTTTCTACAACAAATGTGCTAGTGGAGGAATAATTCATAAAGCACCACAAAAAGCCCTGGTAACATGGCATCACAAAAAGAAAACAATTCTCCAGAAACCAAACATAAAGTCATAGAAGATCATGATCTAACTGATAAAGAATTCAAAATACATGTCATGAAAACGCTCAAGCTACAAGAAAACTCAGAAAGGCAGTTCAATGAGCTCAGGAATGAAATCAATGAACAAAACGAATACTTTACCAAAGAAATTGAAACTCTAAAAAAAAAAAGCAGAAATTCTGGAGCTGAAGATCTCAATAAATGAGATGAAGAATGTATAGAAAGCATTGGAAATCGAGTAGATCATATGGAAGAGAGAATTACTGAGTTCAAAGATAGAAACCTAGAAATGATGCACGTCGAAGAGGAAAGAGAACTAAGATTTTTAAAAAATGGAGAAATTCTATGAGACTTATCTGACTTCATTAGAAAGGGCAACGTAAGAGTAACGGGTATCTCAGACAAAGAGAAAGAGAAGGGAATAGAGAGTTTAAAGAAATAATAGCTGAGAAATTTTCAAACCTGGAGAAAGAACTGGGTATACATAACCCACGAAGCTTTGAAACACTCAGTTATCTCAATACAAAAAGATATTCTCCAAGATACATGATAATAAAACTGTCAAAAATCAATGACAAAGAAAGATATTAAAAGCATACAGGGAGAAAAAGAAACAAAACCTCAAGTGGATCCCCATTAGGCTATCCGTAGATTTGTCAGCAGAAACTCTATAGGCAAGGAGAGAGTGGAAAGATATATTCAAAATATTGAAAGATAAAAACTACTAACCAATAATACTCTATCCAGCAAAGTTATCTTTCAGATTTGAAGGCAAATTAAAGGCTTTCCCAGACAAACAAAAGCTAAGGGAGTTCATTGCCACAGGAGATGGAAATGGTAGTCAAAATCTTCCCAAAAAACAAAAGTCTGGGACCAATGGCTTCTATGGTGAATTCTACCAAACATTCAAAGAATATTTAATACCTAAAGAAATATCTTTCTCAAAATCTCCAAAAAAATTGACGTGGGGACACTCCCTAACTCATTTATGAGGCCCACAATATCCTAATCCCAAAACCAGACAAAGACAACACAAAAAAGAAAATTACAGGCTAATACTGTTGATGAACATAGATGCAAAAATCCTTAACAAAATATTAGCAAACCAAATACAGCAACACATTAAAAGGATCATACAATATGACCAAGAGAATTTTATTCTAGGGATGCAAAGATAGTACAACATCTGTAAATCAATCAACATGATACATCATACTAACAAAATGAAGAATAAATTCACTTGGTCATCTCAATAGATGCATAAAAAGCATTTGATGAGATTAAGCATCCATTTAAGATAAAAACTCTCAATAAAATTGATGTAAAAGGAAAATAGCTCAACATAATAAAGGCCATATATGACAAACCTACAGATAACACCATACTAAATGGTGAAGAGCTGAAAGCTATCCTCCTAAGAATAGGAACAAGGAAAGGATGCCCACTCTTGACACTCTTATTCAACATAGTATTAGAATTCCTAGCCAGAGCAATTAGACAAGAAAAAGAAAGAAAAGGTTTCCAAATTGGAAACGAAGAAGAGAAACCACCACTATTTGCAGATGACATGACATATCAAAATCAACACAGAAAAATCAGTTGTATTCCTATATGCTAACAAAAAACTGGCAGAAAGATAATTTAAGAATATAATCCCATTTACAATTACAAAAAATATACAAAATATGTATGAATAAACTTATGCAAGGAGGTGAAAGACTTGTACATTGAAAACTAAGGCATCATTGAAAGAAATCAATGAAGACATAACGAAAAGGAAAGATATTCCATGCTTGTGGGTTAGAAGAATTAACATAGTTAAAAGGTTGGTAATACCTAAGCAATCTACAGATTCGCTGCAACCCCTATCAAAATTGCAAAGACTTTTTTTTCATGGAAATAGAACAAAGAATCCTAAAATTTATATAGAACAACAAAAGACCCCAAATAGCCAAAGCAGTACTGATAAAAAATAACAAAGCTGGAGGTATCACTCTCCCTGATTTCAAAATATACTACGAGGATATAGTAATCAAAACTTCACAGTACTGACAGAAAAATAGACACCACAGATCAATGGAACAGAAGTGAGAGCCCAGAAATAAACCCACACATATATGGCTAATTTTCAACAAAGAAGCCAAGAACATACAATGGAGAAAGGAAATCCTCTTCAATAACTGGTGTTTATTTAATGACACATATTTTTATATATACATGCATACATACATACACACAATGGAATACTATTCAGCCATAAAAAGATAAAATCTTGCCATCTGTGACAAATGGATGGACCTGGAGGATGTTATGCCAAGTGAAATAAGTCAGATGGAGAAAGCCAAATACCATATGATTTCACTTATATGTGGAAGATAAACAAGCAAACAAACACATAGATACAGAGAACAGATTGGTGGTTACCAGGGGGAAAGGCAGTTCGGGGAGGGTGAAAGTGGTGAAGGGACACATGTGTACGACGACAGATGGTAACTACACTTCAGTGTGGAACACGATGTAATCTACACGGAAGGCAAAATATAATGATGTACACCTGAAAGTTACACAATGTCATAAATCAATGTTACTTCAGTAAAAAAAGGAACAATTTACAAAAAACTTAATAACAAATTCAAGCTAGTCCCTTCAAACAAAAACATTCAGACACTATTTTTACTTATCACATAGGCTAAATTTAAGTTTGCTGATACTTCATACTGGCAAAGAGTTGGGGAAAATGTACCCTGTTATACCTATGGTAATGTACACTGCAACCTTTCTGGAAGACAATATACTGACAGCTATCTTACTTATACAGAATTCGTTATATAAATCATGGATGTGCTTTTCAGCCGTTAAAAGGAATGAGGCAGCTACCAATTGTGAGTATATATATGCAGGTATTTATGTATACTTAAGTATCTATCAAAAGATTCCTAAAAAAACTGTTCTATCTGGAAACACCTAGAAAGAGGAACTGGATGCTCAGAGAATGGGGAAAGGAGAGTTGTTTTCCACTTTAGAGCACTTAAAACATTCAATTTTTACCATATACATGTGCCACCTATTCAAAAATGTAATTATTTTTGCAATTCATCTTTATGATGAAGAGATGGAGTAAGTAGTTTACTTTTTCAAAAGACTTTATTTGTTATAGCAGTTTTATGTGTACAATAAAATCGAGAGGAAGGTGCAGAGATTTCTCATATAGCTCCTGCCCAAACACAAGCATGGCCTCCTGTGTTAAAACATCATTCACCAAAATGGTACATTCTTTACACATCATAATCACCCAAAACCTAGAGTTTACCTAAGGGTTCACTCTTGGTATTGTACATTATATAGGTTTGGTCAAATGGATAATGACATATATTCATCATTAATATCAAAAAGTATTTTCACTGTCCTAAAAATGCTCTGTGTTTCTTCCTATTTAAATATGCCCTCCCATACCCCTTGCAACGATTGATCTTTTTATTGTCTCCATAGTTTTGCCTTCCTCAGGTCATGTAGTAGGAATCATGTAATATGTAGACTTCTCAGAATGGTTTCTTTCACTTAGTGATACAAATTTAAGGTTCCTCTATGTCTTTTCATGGCTTGAAAGCTCATTTCTTTTTCACATTAAATAATATTCCATTTTCTGGATGTACCGTAGTTTACGTACTGAAGGACATCTTGGTTACTTTCAAGTTTTGGCAATCATAAATAAAGCTGCTATAAACATTCGTCTGTAGGTTTTTGTGTAGACCTAAGCTTTCAGCTCCTTTGGGTAAATACCAAGGAGTATGACTGCTGCACGATATGTTAAGACTATGGTTAGTTTTGTAAGAAACTGCCAAACTTTCTTCCGAAGTAGCTGTACCATTTTGCATTCCCACCAGCAATATATGAGAGTTCCTCTTGCTCCACATCCTTGCCAGAACTTGGTGTTGTCAGTGTTCTGAATTTTATTATCCTAATAAGTGTTTGCGCTATCTCAGTGTTGTTTTAATTTGCATTTGCCTGATGACGTATGATATGGAGCATCTTTTTGCGCACTTCTTTGCCATCTGAACATCTCTGCTGAGGTATCTGTTAAGGTCTTTGATCCATTTTTAAATTGGCTTGTTTTCTTATTTTTGAGTTTTAAGGATTCTTTGTATGTTTTGAATAATAGTCCTTTATGAGATGTGTTTTCCCAAATATTTTCTCCCAGTCTGTGGCTTGTCTTCTAATTCTCTTAATACTGTCTTTTGCGGAGCAGAAGTTTTAATTTTAATGAAGTCTAGAATACCAATTATTTCTTTCATGGATTGTGTCCTTGTTGTATCTAAAAAGGCATTACCATATCCAAGATGATCTAGTTTTCTTCTATGCTATCTTCTTGGAGTTTTACACTTTTGTATTTTACATTTAGTTCTATGATCCATTTTGAGCTAATTTTTGTGAAGGGTATGAGGTCTGCGTCTAGATTCATTTTTTTTTTGCATGTGGATGTCCAGTTGTTTCAGCACCATTTGCTAAAGAAACTATCTCTGCTCTACTGTATTGCCTTTGATCCTTTGTCAAAGGTCGGTTGATTATATTTGTGGGGATCTATTTTTGGGTTCTCTATTCTGTTGTATTGACCTATCTGTCTATTCTTCCACCAATACCACACTGTCTTGATCACTACAGCTTTTTTTCCTTCTTCTTCTTCTCCCCAAAGCCCTCCAGTACACAGTTGTATATTCTGGTTGTAGGCCCTTCTAGTTGTGCCATGTGGGATGCCGCCTCAGCATGGCCTGATGAGCGGTGTCACGTCCGCGCCCAGGATCCGAACCAGCAAAACCCTGGGCCGCCAGAGCGGAGCGTGCGAACTTAACCGCTCGGCCCCAGGGCCGGCCCCTCACTACAGCTCTGCGGTAGGTCTTCAGGATGAGCAACATCAGCCCTCCAATGTTCTTCTTCAATGTTTTGTTGGCTTTTATAGGTCTTTGCTTCTCCATATAAACTTTTAAATTAGTTTGTCCATATCCATAAGAGAGTTTATTTTTTTGAAATGTTCTTCTAGATAGTATACAAACAAGAGCTTTTTGTTTTCATGGAAAAGTCAATAAATTCAGAACAAATCTACTAAAGCAAAATGCCTAACTAATCTTGAAGTTTAATAATTACTATAACTATCTTACCTGAAAATCACCAGCAAACTTCTGTGTGGTAAAAATACTTTCATTGTTATTCCTTGTGTCTTTACTGATTATTATTTTCATAACTACTATATTTCATAGGTTCTGGTTCGATATAATTATTTACATCTCACATTTTGTGATCTCTGGCTCCCATTTTGCTGCAATAATTTCCTCATGAAATGATCAGTAAATAGAATTAAAATGTGGTATTAACTCTGTAAATATATTCTTGAGTCTTTCTCATTATTTCCACTCGAGCAAATTCTACAAAACTACAGTTTTACCTTGAAATATTGTTTTGGTTAATGAAGTAATTTAGCACTAAAAGTATTTTTTCCCAGGTCTGACTTTCCTTTAGTGGCTCATAAGATAGTTTTTGTGGTTTTCCGTACTGAAACAGAATACAGAAACTATCATACGTTATATATATATATATGCATACACATATACTTTCATTCATTTTATCTAAACTCTTCCCACTTAGTATTAATTTTATGATCTTTTTGCTTGCAAATCAACTATACTCTTAATGTCTTCTGGTAAAAGAATCTCACAACAAATGCACTTAATTTGTTGTGATATTGTTTGCTGCCCATTCCTTCTGCCATTTGTTTCCCTGAGAACTCATTTTTACCAATCATATGTTTGTTTTTTAAGATGCTAAATAAGGATTCTAAAAGTGGATTATTCACTTTAACAAAACTTTAAAAAGTGAAGGATTAAATACAGCACAACTTTACATGCCACTGGAAAACATCACAGAGGTTCACCTTCAGACTTTGGACGCTTAATTTTAAATATTATGATAGTCATGATGGTTTCGTAGTAGTTTAATCTCTCAAAGCACAATAAACATGGCAAAGTTAGCTGTGAAGGACAGGAAAAGTAGCACTTATTCCCAATAATCTATTAGATGTCATCTCTTTATCTTTTACCCACTTATCTTCAAATGAAACTCAATCATAGTTAGTGTATTTCATGAGTGTCTGAGAACAGCTCCTCCTGGGTGTAGAAGTTCAGCTCTAACATTTTATTCTGCCTTAAATTTCAAGATTACTAATACTTACAAGTTTTCATTTCTTTCTTTCTTTCTTTTTTTTTGCTGAGGAAGATAGATTCACCCTTAGCTAACATCTGTTGCCAATCTTCCTCTTTTTGCTCAAGGAAGATTGACCCTCAGCAAACATCTATGCCAATCTTCCTCTATTTTCTATGTGGGTTGCTGCCACAGAATGGCCACCCCCAAGTGGTGTAGGTCCATGGCCAGGAAATGAACCTGGGTCACTGAAGCGGAAAGTACTGAACTTAACCACTAGGCCACGGGGCCAGCCCCAGAACACTTCATTTCTTTACGGTGATCATTTTAAGCCATATGCCCTCTTTGCAAACACTTAGTCAAAAGTAGATGAACTATCAAAAGTCATAAATTCACTTTAACCAGGTACAAATTTATTGAATTATGACACAAGAACTGAGAACAAAATCATGAGTCCAGGAGCCAGTGACAACCCCTCTTCCTTATAGGACTCACTCTTCCCTCAGAACACCCGAGTCTTCTCACTGACATGTGGTCTTCTGACACATAAAAGATGAAGGATTTCTCTGGTTAAAATGAATGTTAAACATTACTAACATTCAATGTCCAACTTCAATTTAGATAAAGATATAAACAGAAGATCTAATATTTTCTTCCTGTACTTCAATGCACTTTTTTTGTATTCACTCTAAAGCTTGTTTACTTAATTTCATAATTAGTGATATGATATCCTCTGAGATATATATCCCAGAACTCAGAACACACACACACACACGCACTCACACTTTATCTCTTTTCTGTCTCTCTCACACATACACACTCACACATATTCTCTCTCACACGCATTCACATACACATTTTCTCTTTACTCATTCAAACACACTCACACACACACTGAAGTGCACATGTTTGAGTCACCTCAGCTTTCTCTCTCTCTTCTCTAAAATCCTTATCACCTCCTGCTTGTACTCAGGTTGTTCCCTCTTCCTGAACTGCTGTTTCTTTATCTGCCTGTTAAAAGCCTACCTAACTTTCCAGTCCTCCCTTCTCTAAAACAGTCGCCTACGTCCCTCACGTGAGAATGCAAGTCTCCGTCCTCCACAGTGCCATAACTGTTCACGACCTTAGGGCTTACTCGAGAAGCAATGTGCTGCTCTGCTAATTATGAGGCATTTATTTAACAATGAATATTTGTGGAGCTTATTTTGCCTACCCATCAGGCTTTTTGTTGCCCAGTAAGTAAAATAACAAGCCAGAAAACTGGTAGGTCAGTGGCAAAGAGATCTAAAGAAAAGGTGAGTGTCCAGTCATAGTGTGGGGATGAGAAGATGGACCAGAGGATGGAATAACTTGGGAGAGAAACTGGCATGTCAGTTGGGAAAAGACAATCTTTTGGATATCCATAAGGAAACAAAACAAAACTCATCTTTATCCTTTAATCACAGTATTCACAAAAGTTATTTCTAGGTGATTTGTAGATTGAATGTGAAAAATAACACATTAGCAGCTCTACTAAAAACCAAGAGAATAACATCATTGCTTTTGGATGGAAAAAAGTTTATCAAGCTGGCTTACAAAAATGTTTACTGAAAAACAAAAAGAGTAAAATATTGAGTGCATAAAAATTTAGAACTTCTTTTCATACTTGGCAAGTGACATGGGGCAGGAGGTGATATTGTATGATCAATAACTTATAACTAGGCTATATAAACAACTCTCAGAAATCAATAATACAAAGATAACTAAATAGAAAAATGGTTAAAAGGCAAATTAAAATGATATTGAGCCTTCTGAGAAATGGAAATTTAAAGCATAATGAGAAATCACTATATATTGAAACAAATGGGTAAAAATAAAAAGACTAACAATACTAAATTTTGGAATGATTGTGAAGCAATCTAAACTCTCATGAATTTGTGCAAATTAGTACAGCCACTTTGAAAAGTTACTCTGGGCAGTTTGTACTAATTCTGAACATTCAGATGTCCTATATCCTGGCAATTTACCTCCTAATCTATATGCAGCATGTACACATTTGGTCACTAAAAGGCATTTAGAAGAAAGTGCACAGCAGCACTATTCATCAAAACAACCCAAATAGCCATCCAGAATTAAAAATAAAAACAAATTGTGTTGCATTCACACAATCTAATACAAGCAGATCTTGCCTTCCATGGTAATGAGAGACCACAAAAAGGCTCAGAAAAGCTGGAACTGTGCCAAATGGTCATAATTATCAATAAAAAACATTATGATTGTTCCATGACGTTTGCAAACTTGTGTCAACATTTTAAAATGTCTCTCACTCTTGGTTACCAATGTATAGGAAAATGAAACAATAGTAAAACTAATATTTATTTGGTACACTATAATTTAAACTATTAGATATTGAGAATTAAAGTGTTCTATTTGTGTAAAAGGCTTATCACAAGTAATTTGAACAGTGCTACCTTCTTTTCATTCTATAACTTGCAATATGGAATAAACATCTTTTCTCTGCTGTGGTAAATTGTCATAATCCTTTCCAACAGTAAGATCAAACTGCCAACCTTTTGAGTTTTCAATGTCATGAAATTTGCCTGAGAGTTCCTTTAATATGAAAGTTTTGCTCTGTCACCTCTTCTGGGACATCTTTATCCTTTCACAACCATTTTCTTCATTTATATCAACAAGTTTGCCTTTGTTAAGTTCCTGTGGCTGGATGACGTCAGTGTCAACATTCTCGAGTCAGTTACTTATTCTACAACTCCATTTACATTCTATTTGAATTCTGCAAAGTTATTCTTCTCATACAGTAAAAGTTTCTGCCATACTTCATGCAATTCAAAGTACATTAGTTTTATGTTGCTGCAGTAACAAATTACCACCAACTGAGTGGCTTAAAACAACACAAATTTATTTTCTAATAGTTCTGTAGGTAAGAAGTCTGACACAGGTCTCATTGGGCTAAAATCAAGGTTTCTAAAGGACTGTCTTCCTTTCTGGAAGCTCTAGGACAGAATCTGTTTTTCCTTGACTTTTTTGGGGGGAAGATTGGCCCTGAGCTAACATCTGTTGCCAATCTTCCTCTTTTTTTGTTTTTCCTTCTTCCCAAAGCCCCAGTACATAGTTGTATATCCTAGTTGTAGGTCATTCTAGTTCTTCTATGGGGGATGCTGCCTCAGCTTGGCTTGATGAGCAGTTCTAGGTCCATGCCCAGGGTCCAAACCAGGGAACCCGGGGCCACCAAAGCAGAGCACACAAACCGAGTGCGGCCATGGAGCTGGCCCCTTTCCTTGTCTTTTTCTGCTTCTGGAATTTGCTAATATTCCTTAGCTCATAGCTCTATTCCTGTGTCTTCAAAGCCAGAAACGTTGTATCTCTCTGACCATCTTCCAGTCATATCTCCCTCTGAATACAGCTGGGCAAGGTTATCCACTTTTAAGGACTCACATGATGAGATTGGGCCCACCTGGGTAATTCTTCTTTGACTCTGACTCTTCTGCCTCCTTCCTAGGAAGACCCTGTGGCTACTTACATTGGGCCCACCTGGATAATCCAGGATACACTCACCACCTCAAGGTCCTTAATTTAATGACATCTGCAAGTCCCTTTGTTCGTGTAAAGTGTATGTTCAAAAATTCCAGGAATTAGGACTTTGACATCTTTGTGGGCCATTATTCCATCAACCACAAGAAGTAAACGTTCTGTTTCAACCATATGCAGCTTTCAATTCTTAGGGCAATTAAAACAATAGATGTTAAAGAGACCTGACTTTGTTTTCTACAGTCATCGTACTTTTTTGGTATCGTCTGTACCATAACTTCATTTGGCCTCTTACTGATGCTTTGCTGTTGCCATTTTCACATCTTCTAATCACAACCAATTTCACTTCCAGCTTTTGCACTTTTCTTTGCTTCATTTTTCTTTTTGTCTGACAGTTTCCTCTCTTGATTATACTTTTTTGTAAAATGTCACATGAGAGCCAAGGAGGCAATGCAACTATGCTCTTTGCCATCTGTGCATGAACCAAATAGTAGATGTTCGGTGACCATCACTGATGGGCTTTGAAAGAAGGACATGATTGGTCAGTGACCATGATGCACATCTGCTATTTACATAATGATTTGTGGACTGAAGAGCTAGCAGTGAATTTTCCACTGTATGCAAATACTCACCTTTAATATACCATGGAAAATGAAATTTGAACCCTGTTGTTGAGGACTGTTGTTATTTAACTAAACTATAGTAGCAAATTTCTGCATATCAGAATCACATAAGAGAGAACAGCCTGAACTATGTATCAATGACAATCGAATGTTATATGCAAAAACTATGTAAGACTCTTACAACATAGTATGGAGTGAAAGAAACCAGACACAAAAGAGTACGTACTCTATAATTCTACTTGGATATAACATGGGGTTAGGGGGAGCTCTTTTTTGGTGATAGACATTAGGATAGGCTTTATCTTTGTGGTGAACATGGGTTGTAACGGGGAGGTACATGAGGGAACTTGATGACTTTCTTGATTTGGTGATTACATGGGTGTGCTCACTGTGTGAAAATAATGAGCCACATACTTAAGATTTGTGCACTTCTCTATTTTCTTACTTCAATAAAGTAGTTCATTTAAAAATATATGGATTATATTATAGTAAATTAGAAAGAATGCTGAACTTGGAGAAAAATGGAGTTATAGTCCTAATCTATCATAAACTTATGTCTGACCTTCTGAAAACCAATGGCTTGTCTGAACTTCTGGACTTCAACGGTAAAAAAAATAAAGAATTTGGACCAGGTGATCTTAATGTCTCCTAACTCCAGGTTTCTATAATTCTTTGACTAAAGTAAGATGTATTCCACATTTTAAGAGCTAATAATAGACTCTTCAGACTGGAATATGGTTTATACAATGTGGTGACAAGATTTGTTTTACTCTACACAAAAGGAACAATTACCAGTAATGTTTATTTAAAAATAGATAATTGTCATGTTTACCCTCTTTGACGTAAACTGTAGCTCTCACAATAAGAATGAAGACTGTGGCTCTCACAGTAACTGTAGCTCTCACAATAGGAATGAACGGGATGATGTGTTCTACCTCAAATATTAACAGTAAAACAACATTCAAATTTGACATCCTGACATCTATTAAATGCATTCTGTCCCATATATAATCTAAACCACCGTTTGCTGCATGCCTTGCTTTGCAGCCACTTTTATCTGAGTTCCAAGTAAATTTTCACATTTTCTAATGGTTGAGTATAAAATTATAAGAATTTATAAGAATTTTGTACGTGGGACTACAGCAGTTGCACCCGCATACTAGCAACCTGTGAATGGGAAGGAAGAAGCACTGTAATAGTACCCCAATATACTGAGGGGTAGCTGTATAACGTATGATGGGTTTTGCCTTCTACTCCTACTATTGCAGCACAAGAAAAGACATTTATTTTTCACTCCAGCTAGGAGAAAAAATTATGAGAAACATTCTAGCTTGTCTGTTACCTCATGTTCTCAGATATGTCAGTCAGGAGTGACATAGCTGACTAGTGACTTGGGAGAAGAAATTGAACATCATGCTCTGTCTCTTTCAGTTTGCATTTTAGGTGCAGACTCTTAAAGTGTTCTCTGCTTCTCCATTCCATAAAATTTGCTGTAAAGTAATCTCCATCCATAGGCAAGGCCTATAGTGCTACAGAGTGTCCATCCAACTCAGGGGTGGTCATGAAAATTCCATCTGTCCATAGACGAAAAGTCCTATTCTCAATCTGCTTTATTACTAATAGACAGGCATTTGGGTCTCCACCTTTTTCTGTCGTATTTCTCAATGGTTCTGAACTAAGGAGAAGAAAAAGGATTATTTATTTGCTCCACAGATCCTCAACATTAATGAACTTCCCAAAACATAAAAAGAAGAGTGCTGGGTTATTGGAAGAAGAAAGATTGTGTACTTGGATTTCCAGGTTGAAAAATCAAATCAAGAAAACAAGCAAACAAAAATTGTCCAGAAAGCTATGCAGCAAACATTTGAAATATTTTTGAGGAGAACACATGCCTGCCTCCTTGGCAATTCTAGCTTCTCAGAGGGTAAGCTCCATGAGCACAGGGTAAATATTTTTACTTCATCAAAAACATTCAGAAATTCAGAAGAGGGGCTGGCCCAGTGGCATAGTGGTTAAGTTCTTGCACTCTGCTTCAGTAGCCTTGAGTTCACAGGTTCAGATTCTGGGTGGGGACCTACACACCACTTATTCAAGCCATGCTGTTGCAGGCGTCCCACATATGAAATAAAGGAAGATGGGCACAGATGTTAGTTCACAGTCAATCTTCCTCAGCAAAAGAAAAAGGAGGATTGGTGGAGGATGTTAGCTCAGGGCTAATCTTCCTTAAAAAAAAAAAAAGTAGCATTAAAATGTATAATAACAAATTTGACCTGTATTTTTAAAATCTTTGTATTCATTCAAGGAGGTCAAAATTATTTTCTCTCAATACAATATTAGAATAAAATTTTATGGAGTTCATCACTATTACAAAAATTTGAACACAGGTATTTTAAAGTATAAGGCAAAAGTTACCCAAGAAATATGACTACAAGGATAAAATTAATACTATGTGGATGTCATTGATAACTTTAAATATTAAAATCTTCTTTTGAGCCTCTCATATGTTCTGTTCTTTCTGTAATCTTTGTGTCACAATTCTTTATTTTTTCCTATCTGTTGTCTTCAGCTTTCTGCATACCTCATGCATTTCCTTACAGAAGGAAATTAGTAACTATGTCTCTTCTTTTTTTTGGAAGCACATAGTTGTATATCCTAGTTGTAAGTCATTTTAGTTCTTATATGTGAGACGCCATCACAGCATGGCCTGATGAGGGGAGCTAAGTCTGTGCCCAGGTTCTGAGAAGGCCACTGAAGTCGAGTGTGTGAACAAAACTGCTCAGCCACAGGGCCGGCCCCCTCACAATTCTTTCATGCATTTGATTGATTTCTCCACATTTCTTTCACTGAAAACTAGAATCTCATATTTTCAAATCAAAGGAAAATATTTTCATTTTTAGGAGACACCATTGCAAAATTTAGGGTTAACAATCTGTCACCATTATTAATATTAGATACCAATAATACGTCACAAGAGCAATTTTAAAAAATACATTGAATACCCTGTAATCTTTATTATGGATCATAAATGGCATGTACATACTTTTAAATAACTAAGGCGATGTAAGTTGATCACAGAACCAGTTGATTATTTTAAATATTCATTTTTCAATATTTTAATGTAAGAAACATATTTTTTGTTTGGTTATTCTTCTTTGCAGATAACCCAGAACCTCGGGAAGTCATGGAGAACATTGTGGCACTGTGATTATCCCAAACCTGGCTGCCCTGCACTGCAGAAGAGCAACAAGGCTTCTGATTGCCCCAAATATGACTTATGGGAAAAACAGACTCTGAAGCAGAGCTTGTTTCATTTGAGTTCCAGAGTCTTCTCCATAACGATATTTAGTGATATACAGAAAGCGGCATTCAGTTGTTCATTTTATAACTTTTTCCTCCTATTATCTTATATATAAGCATCATTTAAGTACAAGTAGTTATTCAGTACTTTTCTCAAAGCAGACTTGTTCAGGAAAACATAAAACCTACATTTTATAGAAAATAATAAATTCCCATTAAATGTTCTCTGCTTCAATTCCTCTCCCACTGGGATCTTAACGATGTCTTATTGGGGTGTGTGTGTATGTGTATGTTTTCAGTATTATATTATCCCTATAGTGCAAATAACTTATTGTCTCTTTATTTCTGATCCATGGTGATTGATATAATTTCAAAGGTTTGTGTTAATAATGCAGGTAATATTTGACCATCTAATCAGCTTAGCATATTCTATACTTAGAATAGTAGAAAATCACATTGAAATTCTGATTTTCCAAACAATGAAAAGGTGATATTACAAAAATATATGCTCTAAATTATTCTTTTTAAGATGTAAAAATGCACAGTGCTTGAACTGACATAATTAAATTGGCTATGTATCTAGATGACTTTTTAATAATAAAAAGAAAGCCATGGAGCATTTATACTATTTGTTACACTCATTTAAACAGGATATTCAATAGTACCTATTGAAACTTATTCATTCTTTCTGCTTCTGACTGTGAAAATAAAAGTATTAGCTTTTCAAAGTGATTTTTAACATAATGTGTTATTTTTTTGTTTAAGATACTATTCACCAGTTTCTTACAAGTGTCATAATTTCATGAGGTTATGACTTTACTACCAGAAGAGTCTTTCTGTCTCATCCTCACTCTCATAAAGCAACCGGGCTTATACCAGCCACCCTTCAAATATAATCTTTTTGTTCATTTTAACGTCAAATTGGAAATCATCCATCCACAATCTCTACCAACTAAATGTTTTCTCTCTCTTAAACATAAAATTTCAGCATATAATAAATGAATTACTCTCTCTATTCTTTATACCCCATTCCTGTCTGATTGTTATTTTTTCTTTCACTTATCAGTATGTCTATAGAGTGACTATGTATTATACGTCAGAAGTGACAGAAGAACATGAAGCCTCCTGTTCAATAGTCATTTATTAAATGTGCTGTACTTATTTCTATATCATTGTTATATTGAAAACAAAAGACTCACAAAGAAGGATCCTATAATAATTTTTCTAGAATTTTTTTTTGCTAAATATTCACATGGCCTACAAGTCTTATAGGACATATTTATGTCTTGAAAGATACTGCACATAAATATTCCCAGAAAAATGAAAACTAAATATCATCTTTTTAAAAAAACTTTAAAAAGAGAGACTTTATATCAGCTTAGTTTAAATATAGTACATTAATATTTAATATACTTTTTAAAAAGTCTATAGACCTCTTAGATAACCCATTAGCTACAAAAAGCATAATCATTTCTAAGTTGATTTAAATTATGGTTGAAAAGTTAGGAATTAAAAACCAATATAGTCATCATCAAAATAGTGCAGTAAGGAACTCTGAAATTGTGCCCCTCCAAAAAGGAAATGAAAAACTAGGAAAAGCTTTTAGAATCAATATTTGGGACTACTGCTGAAAATTAACTAAATGTTTTCAGCAATCTGGGTAGTTCTTACTCAAGGAAAACAGCTGAATCTTGGTAAGAACAGTGAAATTTATAGCATTTTTAACTTACCTTATTCTCATCTCCCATTTCCCAACTAAGTGGTAGACTTGAAAACAATAGCCCGCATTCCCAGTCATAGCATAAGGAGGAGAATGAGCCTCACTCACAAAGTGTAATTATTTTTTTTGATAAGAGCCTCTTTTTGTTGTTGTAGTTTTGTTTTGTTTTTCAGGGAAAGATTTGCCCTGAGCTAACATCTCTTGCCAATCATTCTCTTTTTTTTTCCTTCCCAAACCCCCAGTACATGGTTGTATATTCTAGTTGTAAGTCCTTCTAGTTCTTCTATGTGAGCTGCCACCACAGCATGGCAATTGACAGACAGGAGGTATGGTTTTGCAACCAGGAAACAAACTCAGGCTGCCAAAGTGGTGAGAGTGCCAGACTTTAATCACTAAGCCATCAGGGCTGGCTCAAGAAGTGTAATTATTTGCGTTGGTCTGTATTGTGGCTCCCTGGATGATTGGCTCAAAAGGTGTGTCTTTATTTCACCTGACTCAGAACGTGACCAGTGCTAAAGCTGCTGCCCAGAGGGAAAGGGGAAGTTGCAATGTTGAAAAAAAATATAGGCAAATGTTTTAGTTGCTGCTTCCTGAGGTGATGGAAAATCCTTGGGGCAAACAATAGACTAACTGAAAACTTGAGAAGAAAGTCTGGGAAATGAAATGTCTACAAATACCTTGAAAAACTCTTAAAAAGAGAATCTGATTTCCAGAATTGCCAAATCAAGCTATTCAAAATGTCTAGTTGTCAGGCAAAAAGTATGAGGCATGCAAAGAAACAAGAAAGTATGACTCACACAGAGAAGAGGAATCAATAGAACTGTCCTTGAGGAAAGCCAGAAGTTAGAAGTTTTAGACAATAGCTTTAACCCAGCTATTTTAACAGTATGTTCAATGAGCTAAGGAAATAATCACAAGCAAACTAAAATGGTACACTAGCAAATATCTATTTAATACAAAATAAGGCAGTGAAGGAGGAATGAGAAACAAAAAACACAAGATGTTCATAGAACAAAGAGCAAAATGGTAGAAATAAATCCTTCCTTATTAATTATTGCATTAAATGTAAATGGATTAAATTGTCCAATTAATATGCAGAGATGGGCAGAATGGATAGAAACAAAAATGATTTACTATATGTTGTCTACAAGAGATTCACTTTAGATTCAAAGAAAATAATAGATTGACAGTAAAAAGACAGAAAAAGATATTACATGTGAACAATAACATAAAGATCTCTAGTGTCTATGCTGATATTATACAAAATGAACTTTAATACAAAAACTGTTCCTAGAGAAAAATAAGGGCATTATATAATAATACAAGGGTAAACGCATTAAGAAAAATCACAATTATAAACATATATGCAACAGAATCCCAATACATGATGTAAAAATTGACAGAAATTAAGAAAAAATAGACAACTCAACAATAATAGTTTGAGACATCAATACCCCTCATCCAATAAAGGATACCAAAACTAAAATGAAGAACAACAAGACAACAGGAGACTTGAAGGACACTAAATATCCTCTAGACCTAACAGACATTTAGAACAATTCACCCAACAACAAAAGAATACACATTTTTCTCAGGTGAATGTGGGACATTCTCTAGGATATTCCCTCACTACAATGGGAAGAAATTATAAATTAATAACAGAAAGAAATCTGGAATATTCACAAATATGTTAAAATTATATAGCACACTTCTAAATAACCATGTGTCAAAGAAGAAATCACAAGGCAAATTATAAAATACTTAGAGATGAACAAAACCAAAACACAACATACAATAAAAAATATACGGGATACAGTGAAAGCAGTGCTCAGTAGGAAATTAAAACTTAAATGGCTACCTTTAAAAAAATATATTTACAATCAAAACCCTAATCTTTCACTTAAAAATGTAGAAAAAGAATTGCAAACTAAACATAAAGCAAAAAGAAGGAAGGAAATAATGAAGATGAGAGATGAGTGGAAATACATGAAATAAAAAAATAGAAAAACAATAGAGAAAATCAACAAAACCAAAGTTAGTCTTTAAAAAGATTAACAAAATTCACAAACCTTTAGTTAGACTGACCAAGAAAATGAGAGAAGAGTCAAATTATAAAAATTAGGAATAAAAGGAAGGACATTACTGCTGAATTTATAGAAATAAAAAGGATTATAAGGGAATACTATAAACAATCATATGCTGACAAAGTAGATGAAATAGATTCCAAGAAACACACAAGCTACTGAAAGTGATTCAAGAAGAAACAGGAAATCTGAATAGATTTATAACACATGATGGAATCAAAATCAAAATCTTCCTGACAAAGAAAAGCCCAAAACAAAATGGCTTCACAAGTGAATCACCGTATTTAAAGAAGTGATACATGCTAATCTTTCTCAAACTCTGACAAAAACAAAAAAAGGAAGAGGAAGAAATACTTCCTAACTCATTCTATGACAGCAGTATTACTCTGATACAAAGCTAGACATAAACATCACAAGAAAATAGACTGAAATCCTTATGAATATAGATTCACAAATCCTAAACAAACTACAAGTAAGCAGAATTCAGCAGCATGTAAAAAGGACTATACACCATGTCCAAGAGAGATTTATCCCAGGAATGCAAGGTTTGTTTAGCATATGAAAGTTATTCATGCAATAGAGTATATTAACAAAATAAAGGGGGGAAACCCTGCCTAATCTCAATAGGTGCAGAAAAATCATTTGACAAATCCAACTCATTTTCATGATGCAAATAGTCAAAATAACAAGAATAAAAGGGACCTGACCTTCTGTAGCTCTGGGCTACATGAATAAGGTCATAACGTTGAAACGTCCTTTGTTAGATTGGAGTGGGCTGCACACCTACCCCATCTCAAGAGAACTTCAGGGGAGCTTCTGAAACGGCTCATCAGACTTTGAGATGATCTACTTCCCATTTGTTCTCCTATCCTTTGCCCAATCCATTTCTCTGTGCTTTCATTCACTTCTCTGTGCTTTTATTCAGCAGCTAGCCCTGTAGCTCACCAAGTTCAGGAATTTTTTCTCATCTGCTACTTCACAGTGTCATATTTGTGCAAAACTTTATGAGTCAAGACTGATCTTAAGAGCTGGTATTTAAAAGTACCTTTTACAGTGGATATCACTTGTGGCATTAGTATTCAGGTGGATAAGGATGGGGAAGAAAGCTTCAAAATATTTAATACAAATCACTTGGAAAAAATAGAATTGGACATACAAAAATCACACACAAATTTATAGTCACATTTACACATTTTACATTTATAAGTGACTATTCAATAATCTTCTACTTGGAAGTCAGTTTCAGGGGTGGGTAACTAACTCATTTCCAAAGACAGTCCATTCCAACTTTGCAGAGTTGTATCTATTACAGTTTTCAATTAATCATGATCCTTTGGGGTAAGCGGTTGAACTCATTATGAGTCCATTTGCGTGCATCATCATTCAATACACACTTTTCTGTTTTGCATACAAGATTAACAGGGAAGATTTTATTGAATCTAGATATATGTACTTATATTTTATTTGGATTTTGGTATTACACATATTTGTACGTATATAGATTCTATAAGAGTGACACAATGCTATACTTGTATGTTTACTTTTTACTGTCCCTTTTTGGTCTCCACTATCTAGCTTATAATATTTTTGGCTTTTGAACTTTGTAATTCTACATTATCCACACAGTACCTAGGATATTTTCTTGCACATATATGTATTTGTTAAATATCATTTAATTTATGTGATTAAAATGATCAGTCAATGAATATTCTCTTATACTTCTTTAATGAATAATTCATATTTTGGAAATTATAGAAAAAGCATTACCTCTGATGGCATTACTAATATTTCAATATGCTGAGTTCATATTGCTGGTACTTAAACCTCAATGAAGGGAAATGGAGGAAACTTTGTGATGTATACTTAGAAATGTTTACATTAAAAGGATTAAATTTTTTTAAAAAGGTGCACAAAAGGGCCAGCCCAGTGGTGCAGTGGTTAAGTTCGCATACTCTGCTTCAGTGGCCCGGGGTTCATGGGTTCAGATGGCAGGTGTGGTGCTAGCAGCACTCATCAAGCCATGCTGTGGCAGCATCCCACATAAAATAGAGGAAGATTAGCACAGATGTTATCTTAGTGACACTCTTCCTCAAGCAAAATGAGGAAGATTGGCAATAGATGTTAGCTCAGGTCCAGTCTTCCTCGCAAAAAAATAAAGAAATGCACAAAAATGTAAAGCAGATAGGCAGCATGACATGACAAAAAGAACTCACTCTCTAATGTATATGAGAAGTGCATTTTAATCCAAGTTCTACCAACTACATGACATTAGACAAATTTCCCAATCATGCTAGACCTCAGTTCTCTTATAAAGTGGTGACCAAATTATTCCACTGAATTATTTTAAGAGTTAATTAAATAATAAATGTAAAGTTTTGGCATGCGTTAGTATGCTTCACATACTTAATGAAAGCTTCATGTGCTTAATAAATATAAACGTAGACACTTTTTATGACGGAATCTTAAAAACTAAGAACCCAAATAAAATAGGAAATCTCATATTAGATACTGAAATTAAGGAAGAGAGTTTTCTAAACCAAGTTTGAGCTGCTTCTCTGCACTTCATTCTCATCTTTAGAAGTTTTTCTGTTGCATTTCCTTATGTAAAGTTAGGTGTATCTTATGACATCGTCATCCCCTTCTGCCTGCTGTGATTTACAGCCTCCAAATCACATGCAGTTCAACAACAGTTAACATGGAAAATCTATCTAACTTTGATGTTTACTAAATATGTTCATTTTGAGAGGCCAAATGACCTCTAATGATGCCATCAGACTATAGCATGCAATCTTTGTACACAATCTCTGTTATTTCTCATCATTCACTGAAAGTATTAGACAAATCTCTGATTTCTACTGCTCTTTCTATCAGCATCAACACAGCCTTTGAGATTTTCAGTTTGTTGATCTCATTCCCAAAATCTTTTCTCTACCATTGTTAGCCCATCTATTCTCATGGTTATACCCAAGTCATGGCCATTATTAATAACCACATATTATCAAAATCTCAATCCAAGTAAATTCTTCTCTGACAACACCCGTGTCTCTCTTTTTCTATAACTATACCTCATCTTATTGAGGTCTCTAATACATTGTCCTTACCAACATATTAGACTTACTGCTGGAATCATGTAAGCTTTCTTTCAAACCAAGACGTGTTTAGTAATAAAAGGAACATTCAAAATAATCAAAACTAATTAGTTGACATGTTTGTTTATTAACCAACAAATAGGTTTTATATTGATGGACCTATAAAAATAGTTATCGCATATCTAAAAATAGTATATATTCATTTACATTAAAGGAAAAATTTTAAATATTATATTGATTCTCTGAAGATTAAAAATAGTATATGCTGAAATATTATCCCTGCTACAGATTCACATATCTTAACCAGTTTCCTAGACATACCTATTTCTAAACTTTTGATATTTTCCCTGAAATTTTTTTTTAATTTTTAAATAAAATTGACTCTAGTTTTCTTCAGTTGCTTTTTATGCTTAATGAATTTAAAATTCTTAACCCTTCCAAATGTAGCCTCTCTTTAGAATATACCATTTGAATTGAAAAAAATATATTCTCATATGCTAGAATACTGATAAATTGAATGAATTGTGCTGAATGGAGGCCATTTGCAATTCTATTTTTTTGAATTGAAATATACAAAATTCAAAGATATGGTCTTTTATTCTCCATCCAGAGTATTTTTCTTTAACAATATTATTGTAAAATATGTGTCAAATAATTTATTTTATGATTTTTTAAAAGTATTTTGCCAGATTTAGAGCTTCAAAATTATGGCAGCAGCATAGTTTTTCAATCTCTCTGGATCCCCTCACAAAAATACAGATAGCAGCGGGGCTGGCCCTGTGGCCGAGTGGTTAAGTTCGTGCGCTCTGCTGCAGGCGGCCCAGTGTTTCGTTGGTTCGAATCCTGGGCGCGGACATGGCACTGCTCATCAAACCACGCTGAGGCAGCGTCCCACATACCACAACTAGAAGAACCCACAACGAAGAATATACAACTATGTACCGGGGGCTTTGGGGAGAAAAAGGAAAAAAAATAAAATCTTAAAAAAAAAAAATACAGATAGCAATGAAATAGGAAAGCCAAAAACCTACAGACAATATTGACAATAAAACTAAGTGACAATGTACATCCATAAATTTTCAAATACAAACAAATGGGGACAAACCACTAAAAGTCAGAAGAATGCAAAAAAGGAAAATAGAGAATTGATAGTGTTTCTGATGGACCTAAGAAGAGGAGAACTCTCAAATTGCCAACAAGTATCCATGGAGGGCACTGGTCAATTTGTAAACAGAAGCTAAAACTAACAGTGCACATGCTCCAGAGAAAGATCTTGAAAGGGCTGGAGGTGTTTATCCCATATGAACTCTTGAAACTGACCAACCAGAAATTTTGTGTTGCAAAAGTTTGCACAGTAAGGAGAAACTCTGGGAACAGAATCAAATCTGAGATCAAGGACAATATAGCCCAAGGAAGAGCGCAGATACAAGTGGAGGAGAAGGACGGAATCAGAACAACCCGAATGCAAGCCACCCATTTTTGAACTCTAAACAAGAACAGAAACAAAGTCTCCATGAAATTAGATTGTCTGACCTCTTTACCACACTTTCTAACTAAATCATAGCTCCAAAAATTTGGAAACACAAATTTCAGATAAAAATAAAAAACAGAAACGAACCAAGTTCAAATCCTATGCAAAACTTCTGTAAGGAAACAAAAAATAGAATAAAGGGCAGGATAACATTGCGTTTAATCATGAAATTATGCCAGAAAGCATAGCTTACTTTTTTTAAATTAGCTGAAAAGCATAAGAGACTGATATATGATCAGAAAAAAAGGACAAAAAATTTAAAAACTCAGACTAAAAGAATTCAGAAATAATTAGAAGTAAAACAAAAAGTTACTACAAAAATTAAGATTAAATTAGAGGGAATACAAGAAGCAACAGTTAGTTCCTTAAGAGAAACAGAAGTTGAAAAGATATAATCAAAATAAATGAAATATGTGATAAACAATTTGGAGAAAAAGTGTCAAATATTAAAAACAGCCAATATCCAAGATAATAAATCTTGAAGATGAAAACCAAAACAAGAGAACAGAGATAAACATTAAATATAATAATTAAAGGCTTTCCTAAATAAAATTTTTAAATAATTTGAAACAGCATTTTGAAACTGCATTCACATACTAAGAATATCAATCCAGAATGACCAGCACCAAAGCATATTCAAAGAATATTACTGAATTTTAAAGGAAAGAAAATAGTCTTTTCGGCATGTAGGCAAAAATATATGGTGACTTATAAGAAAAAATAAAATTAGATTTTCTACAGAAATGCTTATGTGAGCAGAAAAAAGTAGCATACTGAAGAAATTCTGAAAGAAAATGTGATCCAAGGACTTTATATCCAGGAAAAAGTGACTTTCAAGTATAAAGGGCACAGAAAAATGTTATGAACATAAAAGAACTGAGGAACTTTTGTTCTTATGAATCTTCCCTAAGGAATATGCCAGACATAGGAACAAAACTTTGATAATGAGCCTTAAAGATATAGTCATTTGCAGAACTAAGACGAAATGAGTGAAACTGAGAACTAAGACGTATGAGTGAAAGAGTATGTACTGGCTATATACTTCAACAATGCAGATATAGCTCAAATATTTAAAAAAAATGAAAGAGAATAGGGAGAAAATAATCTCAAAAGACGACCAAAAAAGTGACTGGAGCCCTATGAGGACTATGCATTCCCCTTGTAACAGCCCTAAATATTGATGATGTATGAAGATCGTATGATGGGTGAACATAGGAAGAATATTTTGAAGATGATTGCAATTCGTTCATTCATTGAATGAATATTTAATCATTTAATTCATAGTCAACAAATATTTGTTGTGCTACAATTGTATGGCTGCCACGGGGTTACTATATTTATAGTGATGAATGTTATAATATAAAAACCTTTGAGCTGATCTTTAAACATCACATGGCCTGAACAAAAAATGAAAATGGTATTAATGGTTTTGATAAGATTGCCTTTCATTTGGTTGGGTAGATTGTTCTGCTGCTTCTACAGTCCAGGAGGTAAGCTGTGACCACAATAGGCAGGGTCTTTTTAAAGCTAGCATTATTAATAATCATTCATTTGTCCCAAAACTAAAATATCTAGAATGAAACATTTACAGGCATTCAAATGAGTTAAGTTAATATACACAGGAAAAGTTGTTCCCAAGGAACATATTTTTGTGTCCTGGAGATATTTTTATCATTAATCTTCCATGTTTTAATATCTTGATATAACTGTGGTTCTTCCAAGGGAAGAAAGATCATTATATCCTGTCAAGGAAAGCCTTTTCTAAAGCTAGGTTTGAAATTGGAGCTTAATTGATGAGGAGAAATTTGAATGGCTAACCAAGAAGTAAACACACTGTCTAAAGTCTCATTAAAGGTATTGTTGAGAAGTAGAGGCAGTATTTATGCTCTCCAATTTTATTTTGATTTTTGTTAATCAACATAGAGCTATTCTAAAGATGTATATTTTAGCAAAGGTGTACTTTTTTTACCAGCTTTGACATAAAATGAGAGTATTTATCATTCCTCAGACAAATGCAATTCTATTTACTTTCTTTGGTTGGCACATTATTATCAGGTTGTAGTTATGGGTATTACAAAACAAATATTGTGTGATTTAGACGTGAGGGCTTATATTTAAAATGTATTTTCTAATTTTTAGTGGTCCAGGAAGAAAATGAAGAACACTAATTATTGAAGCATGGTTGGATGGTATTCATAACAACAGAATAGGAGAACAAAAAATTCTGACTTAGTAAAAAAAAAAAACCAAAGTGTTCTTCCAAAATAACCTAAACTGCAGAGCTGACATATACACAAATATACATGTTTTCTCTTGTCATCTCCCCACATGGGTAATAGAGAGGGGGTTATGAGTCTTGAACATCATGAGAAAAATACTTAATAGTTAAATTCTGCATCTATAATTTCCAGAAAGAAAAGAAAAAAGCCCCCTGCAACTCATACTGTGTTTATTTACAAACCTCCTAAAACTATCCCAAAGATTTTTCAAACATGTTACTGACTTATAAGGAAAGTAAAGAGAAGTAAAATTAAAGATTACTCAAATCCCAAATCATATTTCACAGGTTAAAAATATGTTTAGTTCAATATAGTCCCATAGGATTAATTCTTTAAAATATTTCAGAATTTTGTGCTCTCTGCTCAGTTGACCCTCCACCATTTTTTAAACTTAAGCTAATTGAAATTATTGTATTCATTTAACAAATATGTATTGAGTACAGTGTGCTAGGCACTGGAACACAGCAGTGAACAAAACAAAAATCACAATCTTCATGGAGCTTAAATTCTTGTGAAGAAAACAGAAAAATAAAATAAGTGAATAAGTTACCAATAAGTTAATTTACAAGTTAACTCTATGTAAAACAATAAGCCAAATAAGTGAAATATATGCATGTTGAATAGTAATAAACATTAAGGAGAGAAATGAAATATGAAAAGAGAAATAGAAGTGAGAGTGATTAGGTTGCAAAAGTAGATAGAAGTCCTCCATGAGAAGGTGACAAGAAAGAAGTGAAAGAGTGAAGTATCAACAGAGCATCAAATGCTAAGGCACAGAGGCAGGAGTACGCCTGGCTGTGTTTCAGGGAACAGTGAGAAGGCTGCTGTAATTGGAGCAGAGTAAATGCGATGATAGGATTAGGTGATAAGGACACAGGTAACTGGCAGTCAGTTATTGTAGGAACTTCTGGGTACAGACTTTGACTTTGATGCTGAGTTAGATGGTAAGCCATAATATGACACTGAGCAAGTTGCAACATGATCAAATTTTAGTTCTTCTCTCTTCTTTTTTTAAATTTAGATTTTTTTTTTTAAGAGTAGTTTTACATTCATGGCAAAATTGAGCGGAAGGTACACAGCTTTCCCATATACCCCTACCCCTCCTACATTATTGATATCCCTCCATCCATTGTCTGGATATACCACAGTTGAGATATCCATCCATCTACTGAAAAGGATATCTTGGTTGCTTCCAAGTTTTGGCAATTATGATGAAGCTGCTATCAACATCCATGTGAAGGTTTTTGTGTGAATACAAGTTTCAACTCCTTTGGATAAATACCCAGGAATGCAATTGCTTGATCATATGGAAAGAGTGTTTAGTTTTTAAGAAACTTCCAAAATATCTTCCAAAGTGGCTGCCAATTTTAGTTTTAATAGGATCATTTTCTTTGTTGCACTGTGATAGACTGTAGAGTGGTAAGGATGGGGAAGCATGAAGACAAAAGAGTAAGCTATTAAAAAGATGGGGGCTGGCCTCATGGCAGAGTGGTTAAGTTGGCACACTCCGCTTCAGTGGCCTAGCGTTTTGCTGGTTCGGATCCTGGGTGTGGACATGGCACCGCTCATCAGGCCCTGCTGGGCAGTGACCCACGTAGCACAACCAGAGGCACTCACAACAAAGAATAGACAACTAGGTACTGGGGGAAGCTTTGTGGAGAAAAGAAGAAGAAGACAGAAAAGGAAGAAGGAGGAGAAGAAGATGAAGAAGATTGGCAACAGTTGTTAGCTCAGGTGCCAATCTTTAAAAAAGAAAAAAAGATGGCAGTGGCTTGTACTAGAACAGCAGCTTTGGGGTGACAAAATGAGAATGGAGCCAAATGAACCACAGATGCAAGTTCACTATGAAGCTAACGAAGTTTTACCTTTAAAGACTCTCTCCTGCACAGGCTCCTTCCAAAAAATGTTTGGATCAAGAAATGAACATGTTTGATGGCTCCTATGCAAAAGACACAAAAGTATATATGTGGAACGAGGGGAAGCGGTGGGTAGGAGGTCAGAGAGTGAAAGGTAGAGGGAGAAGGAAAGACAAGCTTTGAGCCAGAAGTTAGTCTGTAGAAAATTCTTCCAAATATGAGATGTGTAAATGTTTAAGTGTAGAATTCTGTTCCCATTGAGGTGTAGTCAAAACCCAAGTTCCCTCCCGCCAGAGAAGCATTTGATAAAGCTGCGCACACAATTATAAACACAGCCTCATTGTTTAAAAATGTCTTTTGATGGGAAGAATGTGAAATAGAATTTAATATAATTTCTGTGTGTGTAGGTCAGAAACCTATAGCTTTATGACAAATAGCAAGTATAACTGTGTTTGAGGTCACATATTTTATGCATCTTCATGAAATCTTTACATCAATGAAAGTAACGTAAAATTCATAGCGCACCCCTAAGTAAAGAAATCAAGGACAAACTGAGTAATGAATGTCATCTGTTTAAAAAGTACCACTATATGAAACTTGGGATGCCCTGAAATCTTGAGTCAAATGTGAAGGAAAATTTATAAAGGTTATTCCAAAATCCAAAGATTATCCCAAAAGGAAAGTGATGCAATAAATTTTATATTTCTATATCATTGCCAAAACTAGGTTGCAAAGCTGAAATTTCATGAATTTTATTTCCAAAGTAAAAATAATCTTAAACTTTCAGGAAACTGTTATGAGGAAGAGTGAACAGTTGTCTTTTTCTCTATAAAAAATATTAAGACTCACCACAGGAGAAGGTTATCAATGAGCAAGAAACTAAAATTTGTAAGGGAAAAATGCTATAAAGGTGTGTCAGGTGATTACCTAATAAAAATATTACTTTTGTTTTTCTTTATTTATAATGTTTGTTAGTTATCTAAATTTTATAATATATTGTGATTTCTTTTCTAATGAAAATAAATATTCACATTTGTACCTAGTTTTATTTTTTAAAGTTTGCATTTTGTTTCTTGAAGTGGTTCATTTAGATTAAAAAGGCTTCAGAATTCTACAAAACTTTGATCTGTCCCCATTTTTTAAAGGCAGAGCTGGTAAGATTTACTGATCGATTGGAAGTGGAGCATGAGAGAAAGGAATTAAGAACGTTTTCAAACGTTTTGGTCTGAACAACTGGAAAGTTGGAATTGTCATCTGTGGAGATGGAAAAGGCTATAAGAGGAGTACGTTTGAAGAAACAATCAAGAGTTTAGTTTTGAACATGTTATCTTTAAGATGCCTCTTAAGTGTGGGGATGTCAGGCAGACAGTTTGGAGTGTAGGACAGAAATTCAAGTGGAAGGCATAAATTTAAGAAGCACCAGTTAATCGACAGCATTTGAAGCCATGAGACTTGACGAGATCCATAGCAGATATGGAGCATACACTTGAATCCATGAGTCTGCATTTTAGGGAAGAGATAGAGGACAGAGCTGTAAACTTGAGAGTCATCAGCATAGATGCTTTTTATTAAGTCTAAATGAGATCATGAAGAAGCGAACGTAGATGTGAAAGAGCAGCGTCAGAGGACAGAGCCCTGGGTCATTCACTATGGAAAGGTAGAGGCAACGAGGGGGAACCAGCAAAAGAGACATAGAAGGAGCAGTCAGAGGGATCCGAGGAAAACAGGGGAGTGTAGCATCCTGATGACATACCACACACACCGAGGGCATGAGAATGTGCATTACTCCCATCACAAGGCTTCTGGGGAAAACAGGGCAGGCTTCCTAAACTGGTCCAAACTGGTTTGAGAGAGCAGAGAAAGGAGACTGGCTTAGAGTTTTAATTGTGGCTAGGAGGTAGGGTAAGGGTGAATGTTCCCCAGGCTTGCAAAGTTTGAAATTCTCATCGGTGTTAAAAAACGAAGCCAGCAGGCATTCTTACCAGTTTGCTCAGAAATGGAGAAGAAGAGGTGAGGTGTAAAAGTTGTCAGCAAATGGAAAAATATGGAGTCAAACTCTTTTTCACAAGATATGGGCAAAAATCTGATCAGACTGACTTCAGAAGTGAAGGCAATGAGAGAATTGGGAAAGAGCGGGAATGAACAACTCACAGCAATTTTCTATAAATAGAAGGAGAAAAAAGGGTTATGCTGGTGCTAGAAATAGGGTCAAGAGAAGTTTTTTAAGATGGAAGAAATAACAGTATGTTGATAGGAAGTATCAGAAAGAGAAAACTTGGTGCAGCAGATAAAGGACAGAATTGCTTTTGTGGGCAGAAGGGAATGTCATGCAAGTTCCGTAGCAACAGGCTAGAAAGCAGAATGTAAAGGCACAGAGCAGGTGGGTGTTTGGATGAGTAGTGACAGCTTGTAGAGAGTTTTCTCTGCTTGCTTCAGCTTTCTCGGTGAAATAGGAAATGAGATCATCATATGAAAGCAGGGAATGGGGATGTGTCAGAATTTTAAGGAGAGAAGAAAAAAAATGGGCAACAATCATTTCTCCTCCGGCTCCAGCTTCACTGGAATTCACCCAGCCAGTACAAAGAATGGTGTGACATTGGGAACATGTCTTGTCCCAAATATTTCCAAGTCCCCTTCTATACCCTAAGAATAGTCACTCTTCATAGAGTACATTCCAAAATTAGGTAACATAAGGCAGAAGGGCCTGTATTTGTATTTTTAAAAAACTTCTTTTTCAACAAGCAAAACTATTTTCTTCTTTACAAATATAAAGAGACCCTAGCAGATTTTATACAAGATTCTACAAGTTTTACTTAAGTTGATCTCCTTGAAGAAAAATGCATGAAATATTTAAAATGCTATGCCTTAAGGTCACTGCCAAACATTCTTATTTTATGGAGAGGTGCTATGTGCCTCCATTCAGCATTTTTAATTTGCATGTTTGTTAACCTGCTGACACAAATGATTCTCTGGCAGGAATATCTTCAATTTTATGCAGTTTTAGAAAGCCATTTTTTTTCATGCAGGATCACCATCCTCTGATTAGTTGTGGTTTACATGCTGAAAGCAATATAAATGTAAACATAATATATATATACATACACACATATATTTAAATCCACCATAACTCCAGGAGAAAGAGAGAAGTAGGATTTGCCCATTTGAGAATGCTAGAAGCATCCCGTATGGGGAATATCAAGAAGTCATAAATTTATAATATGAAGCCATTGTGGCTTGAGGGATAAATATTCAGTACCTGGTATTACCTGACAAAGTCATACATATGTATAGCTCCATTTTATGTGATAATTACTGAATCTAGCTTAGCATCTGCTTTTACCAGATAAACTAAATTTATTATTTTGAATAAGGCAGTCACAATAATTCATAGCATTGTGAAGAATTGGCAAATAAAGGGGTCACAAGAGAGATGAAAAGTGAGTATGAAATTTTATTAGAAATTCCAGCCAATATATAAAATGACAATTGTCTTTTTTTCATAAACTTTTAGAAATTATCATTGGTATGTTCAAATCCATTCTCCAGGAACAAAGTTAAAATAAAGCAATCCAAAGACATCTGCAGGATTTCTGAACTATCCATTTTAGTCCTTGAGTTTTAAAGTGACTTTTATCATATTTCAAAATAGCTATGCATCCTCTTCCTACACTTACCAACAAATAACTGAATATGTTTCTCTATTTCTTGTTCAACTGCCTAGCATCTAAAAGCAAGTGATAAGCAGAGAAATGTATTTTAGTAATGAAAGAGATAAGCTAAAGACGAATGTAGGTAGTTGTTCAAAGATATGAGTGTAATAAATCCACTTCCACATCTACAGAATTCCTCTGCTTAGAATAATCAACTTTAAGTTGAATCTTTAAACTACCTATACCATAAATACCACACTATTTTCCCTTGATACAGTTCAAGAGTTCAGATCATCATTTTCTTAATATATTTTGAATGAAAACAGTGGCTTCATACTGGCTGACCCATACAAATATTCCTAGTTTTAATAGAATTTTTATGACTTTTCAGTGTTATTAAATAAGATATAAAAGTCAAAAATGAATAAATAGAACATTAAAAGAATTACAAGGAAACAAAGAGGAACATTTAATCCTGAACTAGGGATGCACATTCTAACCTTAAAAGTGGAGTATGAAATCATAAAGAAATAAATTTTGTACATAAAATAAAAAGTCTACACTGTAGAAACAAAGTTTAACAGAAAACTAGAAAGGAATTTGAAACATGTATAATAACCAAAATATGTAAACAACCTTAATATATAAGGAACTCTTAAATATTGTTAAGAAATAATGAACATCTAAGAGAAAAAAAGTAAAGATAAGGAAAAAGAATCTAAAAAGAAGTAGGAATCTTTAATGAATATTAAAATATGTTCAACCTTTAATTCATAAAAAATAATTTTTTTTTAAAGATTGGCACCTGAGCTAACAACTGTTGCCAATCTTTTTTTTTTTTTTTCTGCTTTATCTCCCCAAATCCTCCTTGGTACATAGTTGTATATCTTAGTTGCGGGTCCTAGTTGTGGCATGTGGGATGCCGCTTCAACATGGCCTGATGAGCAGTGCCATGTCCGCGCCCAGGATCCAAACCAGCAAAACCCTGGGCCGCCAGGGTGGAGCATGCAAACTTGACCACTCAGCCATGGGGCTGGCCCCTGAAAAACTAAATTTTAAAGTAAGAATAGAGTTGCATTTTTTACCTACTCATTTATCAACAATCTTTAAAGGTGAAAACTAAAATACACAGTGTTCATTTGTGGTCCAATCAAATATTGCTAATGGAAAGTGCATCACATTAAAATTTCTGGAAAAGTGATTTATCAATAGGACTCAGAATCTTGCTATCTTTTGGTCTAATGATTACACTTATTAAATTTAGTTTCATGAAAAAAATCAAAGATATACATAGTAATTTTACTTCGTGGTAATTTTAAAAAATCTGTATAGAGAGATGGCTCTCTGTCTTTTGTCAGTTTCATTCTCTCTCTCTCCTCAGCCTCCTTTCTCTCTATCTTTCTGCTTCTTTCTGTCTCTCTCTTTGGACACAGACACACATATAATAGATGTATGAATATTTAATACACCAAATTAATATATTTATCTATTTGAAATATATATGTGAAATATACATATACACACACACATAGTATAGATAAATAAATTTTATGTTACTTGAAACAAGTTTAACAGTTTTGCCTGCTATGACGTTGGATCTTTCCAGTATCCTCAAACCTCCGTATTCCCTTTACCAGCTTCAAACAATGCATGCAACATATGAAAACTGCTTATTTCTTATTTGTTTGTCTATTTATTATTTATTGTCTACTGTTTGCCAGGTACTATGCTGGACTTGGTAATAAGAGTACTGAATTACGTAAACAGAATTCTTGCCCTGCTGGATCGAACAGCTCAGTGTGGAACATGGATATTGAATAAGTAATTACAAGCACAAGGACTTTTATGAAGGGGAAGTTCAGAGTGCTATAGTATCATTAAATAAGCAGAAGTGATGCAGTGATGGGGGAGGGAAGGTTTGCATGAAGAAATTTAGCATTAAACAAATGGAATGCAGATAGAGGGGGTTTGGGGGCTAAAAGTTGCAAGGATTCGAGGATACTATGAGAAAAAAAAATTCCAGGCAAAGGAACTAGCTTGACTTCAAGAGTGTAAATAAGAAGAAATAAAAGGAGACTTGTACGACTGATTATTGGAAAGCAAGGCCTGAGCCATAATAAGGGGTTTGTAATGGGAATTCATTGGAAGATTAGACATAGAGGATTAAAAATGTAAACAATTATAATATAAAATATTTCTTTTTCAGAATTTAGGAGACCAGTATGAAGTTATCACAATATTCTAAAGGAAGACTCATTCTGATATGGGCTGGTGTGATGGAATTGTGAATGAAGAGATTTGGACAGATGTGAACCACATTTTAGAGGAAAAGACAGTGAGACTTGCTCTAAAATGGTAGGGGTGGCTGAAGGAGACTGGGAAATCAAGGAGCAATCTCAGGATTCTTCTTTCAGCAACTAGGTATCTGTAAATTCTCTTTACTGAAACGTGGAAGATTTGGGGGTGGGGTAAATATCAATAGTTCAGTTTTGGACATATTAAGTCTGAGATGCTTGTGAAACATCCAAGGAGAAATGTCAAGATTGTGGCCTATCTAGAGTGTAAGGGAAAAGTTTGGATTGGAAATATATTTCTGTGAATTTATCATATTTAATATCATGTGTATGGCTAAGACCATCTGGGAAGAAAGTAAAAAAAGCCCAACCTACAATTAGATCTTGGGTTCCTTCACTTAGGAACTTATAAAAATATAGATTTACATGTAACCTCTACCCACTGAAACTCTTCTTCAGTCAGTCTAGGTTTTGAGATTCAGGAATATGAACTTAAAAAAAATTCCCCACACTTATCAATATGATTCCAAATATGTAACAAAATCACAATATTTTAAGGAGAAATTGACCAATTCTCCCTAACAGTGAAATAGTTTTAACACTTCTCCCCCTGAAACTGAGAGATAAAACAGACAAAAGTTAGCCAGCTTGACAAACACATAAATGAGATAATTAACAAACAGTGAGTGCATATGTATATAAGATCTGAACTCCTCCCAAATAGAATAAGCATTCGTTTTTAATTCTATTAAACATTATTTTTGAGTTGAGCCAACACAAAAAACACAAATAAAGACTCAAAAAATTCCAAAAGATACAGGTCATAAGACTGTCATGTGACTACAGTGCAACAAAATTAAAAATGAAATCCGAAAGACAGTAAAATGTAAAGAATTAATCACTTCTGACCAGCTCTTGTATTAAAGAAGAAAATACAATGGTATTATCAAATATTTAGAATTGAAAATCAACAGAAATTTTATCTACTGAAAACATCTAAGATGTAATTTCAAACAGTATTTCTTTTAGGGGAAAATTTGAAACCTTAGAAGTGTTAGTAGAAATTCAATCAAATTAAAAATAAATGAACCAAACATTTAAAGCAAGAAGGTAGAAGATTGGAAAAAATAATCAATAAATTCAAAGAAAATAGAAGAAAGTAAAACTAGAGATCCAATAAACATTAATGAAATAGAAAACAAAGAAAAAAGAAGTGATGAATAAGATTAAATGTTAGTTCTTTTAAAATACAAATGACTTAGACACAGATCAGAAAAGACTAAGAAAAAGAAAGTCATAAGTAAACAGTATTTGAAATTAGAAAAGTGACAAAATTTATATTAGTAGAGATTTTTAAAGATCATAACAAAACATTTTGAAGCAGTACAAGCTAATAATTTTTAAAACAGGTGGAATAGATACTATGTTAGAAATAAATTTATTTCTAAAATTTGAATATATTAATAACCAAAATATAAATTATAATAGTAATTCAAAATAATATCATGAGGTCTAGATGGTGTTTTCAGAGAGTTTTGGCCAAAGTACCAAGACCACTAGTCTCTACCTTCTACAGATTTTTCCAGATGTTGGGAAAATCAGGATAGAAAAGTCATTTTAATAAACTATTAGAACATTAAAATGAAGGTTTAATAAAGATATTATAAGAAAATCAGGAAGTAACATTGTTGTGTGAAAATAGATGAAAAATCCTAAATGAAATATCAGCATGTTGATTTTTAAAGTAAGTTTGAGTGAATGACCTAACAGCATGAGGAAACTTTCAGAACAGAAGTAGTAGCAGGTATGTGGTTTTTTGACTGTACATTGCTTTAAAAAAGCTCCAAAGGATACAGCTTATAAGACCCTGTTTTATGACTACAAGGCAATAAAATTAGACTCTATCAGGATCTGTCTGGTTTGGATGTCAGAATTTAGGAGAAGGACATTAGCTTTGGGCTATGGGGTTTTATAAACTACTTGGTTATGGGTAACACAAGTCAATCCCTTGGCCAGACCTAGCTTTGTACTGGCTTTAAGCTTTACACTTGTAGCTGTAGAATATGGAGAAGGCTTGGCTTCCATCCTTGTTCTCCCACTTCAGCAGTCACAGTTTGGAGAGGACCAGCCCCTTTCCTGGGTGTCCAGGGGCTATAGCCCAAGTCCTGCAGTTACAGCTGTGCTATAATGTGGACAAATAGCTTCCAGCCCTGATTGGCCAATGTCAGCATTCTACCAGAATCAATTGCCTTCAGCATTTGGTATTTGCTGATTCCTATATAGAAAATACGTGCTCCCAAATTAATCTGCTCTGTAAGAGGCCAAACTCCTTTCACAGATGCCAGTCTGCAAGTGAGTCTTTTTGGATAAATTAACTATTATCTTTCAGTCTATCACCCTTCTTTGAATTGGTGGACTCTGTACATCACAGCTCACTCTGTCAGCATCCCCCAGCATCTCAACTCATTAGAGCTGCAAGGCTAGTTGCTGACTCCCTGTAGAAGATGCAGGAGGATTGATTGGTTGGTACATAGGAAGACTATAAATGATACCTGAAGCTCTCCCAATAATATGGAATAAGACTTTCTCTGATATTATTTAGTACTCTGATTATTATTTTATGAGAAATTTGCTTTTTCATCAGGGCCAAAAAGTAGTCGTGTCAACTTGGAAGGGAGGCCCAGATAACTTGGAATGCTGAGTGATCAGTCTGCAAAATTCTCCCAAACTTCCTCCAAAATCTAGGAAATTCTTGTCATCCAATAAAGTGGGGGATATGTCCAACATGGCATACTTAGTTTAGGGATCTGGAGTCTATGGTTGGCATTAGTTCGATTCTCAGAAAGGGTGATACCATCTGATGGAGTGTGCCAGGAAGCTGGTAAGATCTAGAAGCATAGTTGAGTCTTTAAAAGATATTGAAATGGCTACAGCTCTCCTCCTGCTTCATTTGGTATCTAAGGAAAATACAGCATCTTAAAATATTAGTAGAAAATGTCAGCCTCTAAGAGGATGCACCAAAAAGTCCAAGGTAACCTGGGTGGCAATCTTCCTGGAAGAATCCAAACGCAAGACAGTTATGCACAGCCCTCATTCCCTTCCTCTTACAGCTTCTAGCAAACATCTATTTCTTAAAGCATCATAGCTTCTAGCTCACACAGCAGGTGATCACCTTGGCAATTACTCAGAAATTGGAGCCATATTCATTGCATGCATTGTTTTTGGTGGTTGAAATTCATTTATTTTGTACCCACACCAGAGTGATGACATAATGCCCACAAATCAGAATGTCTGGATTTGGAAGTGAAGTATCACAAGAGATAGGGTAAAGGCTATAAGTCTAACCTCAGGCTGGAGCCACAATAGACAGTCAGAAGAAATCCATACCTTCAAGTCGATGTTATCTACCCTTTGACGCATGATAGAATCCAGTGTTCCCGAATTCCTGAGAGAATTAGATTGGAGGAAGAAAGGGAATGTGGGATCCCTCACATATTTCTACCACTCCAGACTTCTACCATCTTTCTATTTTCCTACTCCTGCGTCCCAAAGAAATGGGAGAAAGCAGAGGAATATTTACAAAGGATGGCTTTATTCAAAGTATGTACAGTATTAGACCAGTGGAGCAGCCAATCCTATAGTGGGTAGCAAACGCAGAGTCAGTTCAAATGTTTTTTGAGATAACTGTTTCAGAGTTCTATTTTCCTTGTGTTTTGTGAGTGATAAGAACAGACTAGTCACTTGACCTCCTCTGTTTGGATGATGTCTACGTATCTCAATAGTAAACAGAGGCATCTCTCTAAGGCTTCAACAGTAGGTGTGTGTATGCACGTGTGCTTGTGCATGTGTGTGCATGTGCACATGTGCTTGCTTCCACAGTTGATTCTCCCCCTCAACATGAATTATCAGATGACTCTGGACTCGTGAAACCTTGGGACAGTTGACTTGAACCATCGTGGGGACTATTATATGGACATATCTACTTGAACTAACCCAATCTCATTGAGATTAGATACAATTTAGAAATAGGGATTTTGCAGATGTAATTAAGATTCCAAGTTAGGTGACCTTAAGGTAGGGATATTCTCCAAATGGGCTAATCACTTGCACTCTTCAAATCAGGGTCTACAGATCAAAACAAGAAGTCAGAAATTTGAAGCATGAAAAGGACTTGATGTGCCATTATTGATTTGAAGATAGTGGGCACCATGTGCAAGAAACACAGGTAGCCTCCAGGGCCAGAGAACAGCCCCCAATTGACAGGCATCAAGAAAATGCGGACCTCAGCGCTACAACCTCAAAGAACTTAACTCTTCAAACAGTAAGAAAGAACTCAGAAGCAGATTTTCCCGACAGCCTCCAGATAAGAACCTAGCCTGGTGAATACTTTGATTTCACCCTTGAGATACTCTGATCGTGGAAACCAGTCATGCTGTGCCAGTTTCTGACCTACAGAACCATGAGAAAATAAATGGGTGCCTTTTTAAGCTCCTAAATGAATTTGCTATGCAGCAATAAATAACTAGTACGATACCATATTTTAGAAACAATATTCCCACTCAAATTTCACGATTATGTTGCAGTTCCAATCAAAATTCAAGTATATAATTTAATAGTACTTGACAAATTAATTCTACAAAATAGAAAGAAGAGATAGGAACAGGCAAGATAATTGGAGGGGAAAAAAAAAATCTGCCAGTCATGGAGATTTACTGTAGAGCTATAATAGTTAAAATTATTGTATTGGAACAATACACAAATATATTGATGTAGCATAGCAGTGAGCCCCCAAACAGACAAATATGTATGTGGAAGCCCGATGTTTGCAGAATTAGCATGGGAATAAATAGGAAAAGAAGCAATTATATTTGATTCAACCACACATAAGTCCTAGATATTTTAAATATCTGCATTTAAAAAAAAAAGCTTTATAACTTTTAGTAAAAACCTAGATAAACTTTATGACCACCGCAGGATGGAACAATATTTTCTAAACCCACCCAACTTCCCCTCCAAGAAAAATATCATACATGCAGAGAAAAAAGTTTGTTAAATCTTACTACATTAAAACTAGAATTTCACAAAGATGCAACAAGAGTAAAAGTATTTGTGCAATATATATACTAACAAATAAATATATCAAAAAGGACAACTCATTGAAAAGATTGCTAAGAAAATGAACAAGCAATTTACAGAGGGAAAGCAGGAATGTTTAAAATAGGTATGCAGAGATGCCTAACAACGAGCAATTAGGGAACTGAAAAAGAAAATAACAACGAGAGACCACTTTTCACATATCGGATTACTTTAAAAAAGGCTAAAATTGTCAAAGATTCATAAAGATGAAGTCTCAGGAATCTGCTAATGGAAAGAAATATTGGCATAACCTTTTTGCAATGCAATGACACACTTCCTAGTAAAATTAAAAGTAGTCAGACCTTTTGACCCAGTAATTTCTCTCTTAAATTTATAACTTAGAAAATCTCTCACATGCACTCAAAATCTTATTTTCAAGGATAGTCATTGTAGTATTTTTCTCGATAACCTAAACATTATAAGAGAAAGAGAAACACATTGACTATTACATATTTACAAAATGGTATACTAAACAAGAGTAAAAACAAATAAATTGGATCTGTATGGATCAACAGGGGCTATATCTTAAAAGTAAATTGGTGAGTGAAGAAAATACAATTAGGGCTACTTGGCGAAATGGCTGATTTTAGGACTGGCAGAAGACAATGACAGAATGATCTTAGAACATCTTGCAGTGCCACGAAGTAAGGAAGCATTTTTTTTTAAAAAGCCCTAATAATGAAGTTCTATCAAAAGAACACAGGAAGGAACTGAAAGAGCTCCCGCTGGTTAAAGCAAATAAAACGAGCAACAAAATAAAGTAGTTTTGGATTATAACCCAAAATATAAGATACATACACATGTAAAAAAATAATTGATTGAATAAATATAAACATGTAAGAGATAAAGCTCATTTGCAGAAAAATTTGAGATAATTTATATAGATACTCTCCTTTCACAGAGGGAGAGCAAAACTCCGCAGTGTCAACTGCACATAAGGACTTCCTTCCAAAGAGCACAGTACAGCAAGGGGGAGCAAAAGAGTAACTTTACAGTGGAGAAACCTGATAAACGTCCTTTACCAGGTGGTTAAGGTTAATGTCATTAGTGATGTCACGGTGATAGTGCATGGCCTTGATGTGATAAGAATGGTACTTTACTTCTATGATTTTTCTCCCTAAAACCTATAATTCCATTCTAATGATGAGAAAAACATCAGACTAATCTCAATAGAGGGACATTTTACAAAATACTTGACCAGTACTCCTCAAAATTGTCAAGGTCATCAGAATCGAGGAAAGTCTGAGAAACTGTCGTGGCCAAGAGGAGCATAAGGACACGTGACAACTAAATGTAATGTGGCATCCTGGATGGAATCTTGGGAAAACAAACAGGACATTAGGTAAAAACTAAAGAAATCTGAATAAAAGTATGGGCTTTAGTTAATAATAATGTATCAATATTGGTTCATTAATTGCAACAAATGTACCATACTAATGTAAAATGTTAATAATGGGGAAACCAGGTGTGAGGTTTATGGCAACTCTGTGCTATCTTCTAAGCTTTTCTGTAAATCTGAAACTGTTCTAGAAGATAAAGCTTATTAAAAAGAAAAAACCAGTTAATAGTTTAGTATGGTTCTATTCCTTAGAAAGACAAAAGAGGATAAAATTTAAAAAGTATTATATCTGGGCTATATTATTCTATATAATATCACAATATACATTCCAACATCATATTATTTTTGGCATATTTGTTTTAGTTTTTAACCTTTAAATTAAAGAAAATGGGTTCATATTTGAAAAAAGAAAGTTCTGGCAAACATTTCTGTGATTAGATGAGGTTGAATAATCAGTGTTATGAATCATCACAGAATTACTGACTTGATTTTATGTCACACATTTTTTTCCCTTCTTTCACATCTATATATTTTAATTGCAGTAAGTAATTCAAACAATTGTATTTAATATTTAGCTTTACAAGTAATAATTGTAACTCCTTGGCAAGCGGCAATCTACTGCAAACTCCTTGCTTTGCAGAATCTTTACAAGTAAACACTTTAGTTTGTAATAAGCCCCCACAAACCAGGCAATGGAGACTGCAGGTTTTTAGATCCTAAGTGCTAACAGGTAATTTTTGTTTATAAATTACTTCAAACAGCTGAAAGCCTACTACTATACGATGATTTGAAAATAATGTTAGCATGTTTTTATGCTGTATTATAGATAATCTTCCTAATTTCCTCCATTTTGTCGCCACGGGGGTCAAGTTTGAACACTCCAGAAGTGTCGAAGAAACAAAAGCACTCTTTGTTCTCCTCCTATACTCAATGCTCAAACTCACTTTGTGCATGCTGACAGCAGAGAACAGCTCCATGGTTAATAGACAGCCATGTAGTTTTCTAAAAAGTTCTGAAAGCCTTTTCTAAACAGGATAGTAGCAGGGTGCCTAGCATTATGTTAAAAAAAAAAAAAAAAAGCAGTCTAGCAAATCAGGAGAGAGAAAAGCAGCAGACTGGGAGTACAGAAATGTGGTTATCCAGACACCGAAGAGACAACTCTGCATAAGTGGTAATGTGTTAAATATTTAAGACTGCCCTAAGCGGACCTGACATGGAATTACTAATGACATTCTTGTGGTTATGGCCCTATGGGGAGTATGGATTAGCTGATACAAGTCAATTGTCTAAAAACATCTGGTTAAAGATCATTGCTCTTTGACCAAGTTGGAACAGAATATTAATTAAAAACTAAAGGGACGAATCTTTTTTTGCTGTACTAAAGCAATACAATAGATGGCCCCTCCAAATGCGGAATTTGCTTCACTGATTCAACCTCATCTTGCTTTTCTTGGTCTTAGTGAAAAATTTGCTTCAGGAACACATCAGGGGGAAAAAGGCCACATTTCTAAAGCAAAGTTTTGGGTATTTTCAAAACCTTAGAGAAAATATCTCTTTATTTACAACAGTGGTTCTTAACCTTTTTGTGAAAGGTGATAGATCCGTTAGAAAATGTGATAAAAGATATAGGAACTTTCCTTGCTGACCATAAAATGCATCACACATACAGACCTTCAGTATTTTATAGACAATATTGTGGGGGTCATTCACACTCTGACACCAAGAAGGAATCACAAGTTAAGAACTAATTTCTAATTATTTAAACTCTTGCAATTATCAGAGGCTATTAATAATTCCATAGCGGTCTGTTTCTACAACCTTAAATAAAAAAAACTGTAAAAATAAAAACAATGCTGAATATTGTCTCAATTTTGCATGAAGCATTTATGCACAAAACAAATATATTTAGTATTTAAGAGATAGGACATTTGTTGGTTTTGTGATGGGGAGAATCAAATTGTACTAACAGTTTTTAAATGCAGGTGAGGGACTGTTTTCAGGAGAATAATTTTTCACTTTGAAATTTTATATAATTGGGAGCAAAGCATTTGCTAAATAATTTGTAAATAAAGAAAATATATTTATGTATATTTTAAGCCTGTAGATTATATTTAGCTTCTAGAAACATGTGTATCAGATTTTTAATATATTTATACAACAAAAAATAAGACAAATCTCTTAATTCCATCTAAGAGTTATTACAGCAACATAAAAAGCAAATTTACGAGTGAAAAATGTGGATGATTATTGAATCAAAGCAGAAATTAAATGTCAACACTAGTCTTTGTAGGTATATATGTGAATGCCTACAAATACATCAATATCAATTATTTCAATCTAAAAATTGTTAAGTTCAAATAATATTTAAAATATATTTACATTTATTTCTCACTTGACAAATATATAGAGAGCTCTTGCCATTTGCCAGGTACTATGCTAGGTGATGAGAATGTTACCTACACCAAAATAGTTTGCCTCCGAGAGAATTAAAATAAGATTCCACCAGAAGTAGTCATCTCACAAAGTGAAATATATTTGCAGCAAATAAGAGACCAGGTAGAACCACTTCCAATGTCATGGAATGTCCAAACAAAGGGAAGCCCCACCTTTTATTTCAGATGGGGAATGAATATTCAGAAGAGAGAGGTGGTATTCATTCACGCAGGCTCAATTGGAAAACATGCTGAGTTAGAGCCATAAAACTGAATTAAAAGAAGAAATTCTAAAATCAGGGTAAAAGGGATTCTAAGCCTGTATTTCCTCAAATACAAATGTTTTAGCCAAAATAACCCATGTTGAATATTTATACTGCATAACAGGTTGGCATTTTTAGAAATTAGACTATCTTTTCTCTTCATTAGATGTCTTCATTAGATGATTTATTTCTAAGTTTAAAACCATTGAAAAGACTCACAAATAAGAATATAGAATCACACATTTGCAAACATTTAAAATCAAACAGAAAAACAGTCATCATCTGTTTCTTTCTCATCATACCTTAATTTGATATGCAAATTAGCATGGCTTCTGCCTATATCTAAATTTTCCTTGGCAATTTGCTAATTCACTTTACATAAAATAGCACACAGACCCAGACATTTATACACAAAATTATACTAAGATCTTTTTATAATTTCTAATATTTTATTAACAGATGTTGAAAGTATGATGGTTTTTAATACTCCAAGGTAACCAACCATTTTACTGTAAATTGTTCTCTAATCTTTCTCTTGATTACATGTGTGATTTTATTCCAATAGAATGACCTCATTTTCCTTTTATCTATTTTATAGACAAGGGATGAAAAGCCCAATTTAATAACAGTGGGCTTTTGTTATAGAAGTACAAATAAAACTCCAAAATAACATTCTGAATATGAAATCTCCTTGTACTTATCCTTTGTGAATAAGCTAATTAGCATCTCCAAACAACATATTAATGTAAAGAATTAGTGGCTATTGACTGAATTTCACACATAGTTTGCAAAGCAGAATTGTGGACAAATATAGTCTGAACTACAAGAAAAAGTTTACTTTATATTAGTTATTTTATCAGCTGCTTTATATGAATTTTCTTCTTTGAATTATTTGTGTATAGTAATACTGTTTTTCTCATCTATTAAACGGGTTACTTATAAGAACTATGTGATAATAAATATAGTTTACATGTTAAACTATAGAGACAATAACGTAAATACAGAATTCAAACATCATTTGGAATCATGTGGTCTTCTAAGTTCATCTACGAAATGAGAAGAATCAACTGTCAAGAATGACTTTCTTTTGTTAATTTTAAAGGAACTGACTTCCTTAAAATAAAGAAAAGTCATGCCTAGCAGGTCATGATCTATCTTCATAAACGGCCACATCTATAAAAAACAAATTTCAGTCCAAGTTGCTTGTATAGTCACTTGGATCCTGGAACATTAGGTAGACTCAGAGTCACAATTCTCTCTATTTAATTCTTCTTCAGCCTCTTAGCATGTGAACTGCTTTATCCCTCGAACTCAGCCAAGGAATTGGTGAGACAACTTTATGTCTGAAATAGCTTGACTTTCAGAAAAGAGGGAAATACTTCAGCAATAAGAAATCAGCCTGCCGTTTGACTCCACTGCGACCTTGGACAACTTTTTAAGCTGTCTTTGGTTCTACTTTGCCTTTTGTAAAATGGATGTATTAATAATAAATTCCTCATAATTTTGTTTTGAGAATTAATGTAGATGACACATTCAAGGTGGTCAACATAGCGTCTGGTCTGTGGTAATCACTAGATGAAATTTAGCTTGTTTTAGTAACAGTTTTGTTAAATTAATTAAACAAGGAGGCCATTAGACTGAGGTGGCTCTAAAGCCATAGTAGTCTACTAAGCAAACCAACCCTAAGCCTGTAAATGCCCCAAGGTTAAGAAATCAAAACCTAAGGACAACCAATCGGAAATAAGCAACTAGTCTTTCCCAAATAAGGCAACCATAGCCATATGAAATTAAGCCACAGCTAATCAAATAATTTCCTGGCTTTACTTTCTGTCTTCTCTTTAAAAGACTTGCATGGTAGCTCCTGTTGGTGGGGTGCTCCTAACCACTTTCACTTTGATGCTGCCCAGTTCAAATTGATTTTTGCCCAAATAAACTCTTAAAATTTTAATGTGCCTCAATTTATCTTTTAATAGTTTTAATATTTGTATTTGTATTGTGTTCATCATGTAAGACCTTCTATGGATTTACAGCTTGTGGATGAAAATTGCTTACACAGTAAATATTGCTTATATATATGCATATATACATATACACAGCTTCTTATATCTGGCCCTATTATTAGAGGAAAAGTTATCCTGTGACCAGTTGAATCTCACCTGAACCCTATGTTCCTGAAAAGTTGAGAAAGTTAAAGTAATCCTCTCCTCGACCTTTTTGTATTCCAAGGAACAGCTGGCTGTAAAGAATCACCTCTATGACTACAGAACACTCAAGTTTGACCTCCTGGTTTACCTATGATGATGCCAGACACAAACCATCCAAATTCCCTTTGTTGTCTCATAAATGATTAGCTGAACTATTTTGTACCTACTGATCAATGGCAATGAAGTACTTGTTAACCAAGTTTTGGTTAATCTTCTGTTCTTCCCAGAGGCCTGTAAACTTGGTCCCACCCTCAGCATGATCTAACGTGCATCACTTCCTTAACCTCAGTGAAGCCCACTTCCCTAAAATAGACTGGCCTCCAGGTGAAACATTGACTTGTAGGGGAGGAAGACTTTTCCTGTTTCTAGAGGATGCCAGCATTCCTTGACTTGTGGCCATATCACTCTAACCACTGCTCATGTTTTTTCATTGCCTTCTTTTCTGACTCTGACTCCTCTTGCATCCTTCTCATCAGGACCTTTATGGTTACACTGGACCTACCTGGATAATCAAGGATAAGCTCCCCATCTCAAGGTTCATAACTTAATCACATCTGCAAACTACCTTTTCCTGTGTAAGTTAAAATATTCACAGGTTTAGTGTTTTAGGACATGGAATCTGTGTGGTGTAGGGGAGGAAGGCTTTTCCTTTACCTAATGTGGGTTCGTCTGGCCAGAGAATGCATTAAATTCACATGAGACAGAAGAGCAAGAGAAAATTAAACAAAGCTTTATGAGGACCATGGCCCAGGGCCTTTCATCCTGAAGGAAGAAAGGGCCCCGAAGAAGTGGGGTGCGCAGAGTGGTTATATACCCCCAAACAGGATATTTCACATATCATTGAAATGTCCCTCCCACGATAGTCACAAGATTGCCCTGTGGGCACAGCGCTTGATGGACACAGCAGGTAGTGGTCTGCTATCTCAGAGGGCGGAGCAGGAAGCAAGTCTATTGTCTTGAGCTGGGTGGTCACAGGTGAGCACAGCAATCAGTTCCTAGCCTAAGGAAAGATGCTTAATCCTTAAAGAAATGCCAGTGTTGGGAGGGGGAGGGAAGTCAGTTACAAGGGGTTACCAGCCAAGCACTATAAACAAATGCAGATTTAAGTCCTTGCCTTCCCCATTGACTAAGAGTTTCTAGAGAGAAGGTCATCTCCACTTCTTCCTGGTACAGAGGGAGATATCTTTACAGATGGAGAGTTCCTTTACAATGTAAATGTCTCTTACAAAGGGTAAGTAAATTCTACTTTTCAGCTGCTTTCCTGTCTGCAACATAACTAGCCTCAAATAATCATCATACCAAAGAGACATATCTTGGGGTGGACAAATACAGGTCCCCACAGTCTGATCAGACAACACCACCCCAGATTACATTTCTCCACGTCTGTTCTTTCTAGCCTCGTTTACTCATCTTAAAAGAAAACCACTTTTTGCCTAATTCTTGAGACCTTGTAGATCTTACGGCCATAGTGTTGAAGGGGACCAGAACTTGTCACCCCAAAATATGACTTCTTGGCATAAGGATTATCTTAGGCTGATCATTTTAAGAAACACTAGACACAGGGAAAACTGAAAACCAAGTAACACTTTTGTAAGAGACATTTACATTTATAAGGAAAATCCCCATTTGTAAGTATGTCTCTCTCTCTCTATACCAGTAAGAGGGAGATGACTCTAATCTTTAGAAACTCTTATCAATGGGGAAGGCACATGTGCGTAACAATTATACCCTTGTTTACTGTGCTTTTCCTGGTGATCTTCCACAACTGGCCTATCCCCTATCCTCCAATATCTTTCTTTTGTCTTTAGTTGGAGGTGGTGTTTAAGGTTATGGCTGGGACATTTTGGAGAATTACTCAGTTTTCCTGTGTATTTCCTATGTATACAGGAGATATATGTATTATTAAACTTCTATTTGTTTTTCTCCTATTAATCTATCTTTTATTATGGGGGGGGTCTCAGCCAAGAACCTGGAAGGGTAGAGGTAAAATTATCCTTCCTCCCCTACAGTGCTGTCCCAATTACAATATTTCTGTTCTCCCTGTTGCAATAGGGCACCTCCACCACAACACTTGCCTCTCTGCACCCACTCCCCCCTCCACACACACTAACACTTTCACATTGTTAGGGAGAAAAGTTTTCTTCCACCACTTAGTGCCCCTGGCTGGGTCAAAAATTAAACTGATAAAGACAGGTTAATAGTATCACAGACTAATTGCCCCAAGGAACTCAAGGGAGGTTTCAGAAGTATTTAACTGTTTCTCTAAATTGTTTTTTCTTTTTTATGTTAAGAGATGCAATAACCAACCACCCTGAACCAGACTGAGCCCCACCACAAGAGCCCACAGAGATGAGCTGAGAGATGCCAACTCAGCCTGCACAAGTGAATACCCAACTCTCCCTTTTGAGTATTCATTCCTCATCTGTTGTCCTGTGCTCAGAGAGAGCGACGATTTTGAAAACTATTCCATGTGGTCTCCTATTTGCCGCAAATAAACTCTATTTTATAGACAGCGGTGCCATGTCCACGCCCAGGACCCAAACTGGTGAAACCCTGGGCCACTGAAGTGGAGTGTGTGAACTTAGCCACTCAGCCATGGGGCTGGCCGCAACAATTGTCACATTTAATTTCAACATTTGAATTGTTTAAAAGGAAACATCAGCATTCCCTCTTGTTCCAGTACCACTATCACTGGTTTGACTCTGAGGTCTTCTAATGATCTCTTGTCCTGATCACCTACTTCTGCTAAATGTGTGTCATCACCCTAGGCTCATCCATGGAGGCTGGCCTCATCTTTCCCCTTTGCACGGACTAAAACAAGAAACAAAGATCCTTTTACTTTGATTTTCCATTGCAATTCTTCACAAAAGGTAATTGTGTGCTACAGATATTTCTTGATAAATGTGAGGTCAACACAGGATTCTAGCACAGGGTAGCATGCAATTTAACAATAATAATAGGTATTTTTAGAGGACTCAGCCTCCCATCTCTAGCCTCCTCCATCCCCTCCACCCCCAGGTTCTAGAAAGTGCAAAATTTGTCACACTTTGCTATTTAGAACAATTTCCCTACCACAGACAGCTCTGGGGCTACTTTTACTTATGCAAAATTTGTTGTCTTCTTCTAAGCAGAGATGCACATACAGTAGAACTCTAACCTTTAGCAACACAAAGCCCTGGCAAAAAGCTTTGAAAGTAAAATTTTCCTTTAATATTAGCCAGAAAAACCTTCTAAGGATTGCTCCATTCTCTGCTAGGTTATGTAAGTGGAAGGGAGGAGAATTAAATTTGTTGTCCTCTTGCTATTAATTATGGCACTTTTATAGTAGAGCATCTTAATTCACTGGGATTGTTGTTACTTTAACTTACGTTAAAAAAACACAGCTATACATATGATGCTTTAAATAGTGTAAACTTGTGAAAAATAGAGAAAAGAGAACAACTAAACCGAAGACTCCTTGGCTTTTTTTCTCTTCAATTAAAAAACCAGGGCTGGCCTCATGGCTGAGCGGTTAAGTTCACACACTCCACTTCCCTGCCCACGGTTTGCCAGTTCAGATCCTGGGCACGGACATGGCACCACTCATTAGAGCATGCTGAGGCAGCATCCCACATGCCACTACTAGAAGGACCCTAAAATATACAACTATATACTGGGGGGATCTGGGCATGAAAAGCAGGAAAAAATAAAAAAGATTGGCAACAGTTATTAGCTCAGGTGCCAATCTTTAAAGAAAAACAACCCCCAAAAAACAATGCATTGACATATGAATATGCAAACACACTTTCAATGAAAAAATTCTAAAGTTACAGAATCATTCAAATCATCTGGAACCCACCATTCTAATCCCACTTCCTTTGTCGTAAGTAAAAATGGTTATCAGTATGATAGGCATTCTTTCGATGGATTTTTCCCATATTCATAATTTTCTTTTTCTTCATTTCAAACTAAGATCATGCTAAAGAAAATATTATTTATGACACTTCTTAAAACAATAAAACGGACTTTATTCAGAACTATCACAATAGGTACAGGCAGTACTTAAATGCAGTTTTGAAGTAGGGGAGAGAGATTAGGCTCAACTCAAATACAACAGGTAAGAGTAGGAATTTGTAGCCAGGGAGCAGGCTGGTGAGATCGGTAGATGGAAAATTACTAAGAGGCAACATCAGGATAAGGGAGGGTGTTTCTGGCTAAACCAACCTACAAGATTCTTGATGAAGGCAGGCCAGGGTGATCAGATATCACCTGGGGGTTGGTGGGAGATGAGGAATGTGATCAGATCAAAGGTGATCAGATATTGAGGGTAGGGGATTCTGTCTAAACTGACTCAGCAGGAATCTTGCTTAAGTTGAGCCTTGAGAACATCATGGTCTAGTTGAAAAAAAGCTCAGAGGAGCCTGACCAGCATTTGGTGAAGGAAAGAGTCTTTGTCAATCATTTTGTCTATTTGATTGAGTTTTCATGAATTTTACAAATTTATCTCAAAGCAAATTGTTCAAAACTAAAGTAGTATAAAGAAATGCTTCTAAGGATTAGTTCCACCTTCTGTTCTCTAAGTTGATTTTCTATTTTTAAGTGAGTTATTTACCTCTTTTGGGGTCACTTGGAATGGGCTGCCTCATGAGTCAGAAGGGCATTTACTGCAGGCAGTCAGGTTGAAAGACCACTAGGACATAGAGGGTTTCGTGCCCTGGCTAAGGGAAGACCACAAGTTCCTTACACCACAGACACTGTACTGTTCATTAATAAAAATATTTGGTTTACGTCCTTCTTCTGCAGTCATCACAGTCTGCTTATAGACACCGTATCTTGAATCTGATAAATGTATTCTCCTCTGGATTTGACCCAGAATATCTTTATCTGCTCACTCCCTATGCTGTTCTTTCTTCCTGTAGGACTTCCTTTCACTCATTTTTCTCTGGTCTCAAAACTTTCCTTCCATAAGTGAATACATTTGTGACTACTTAAAAAATTCAAAAAGCCTGGGTCAAATCATTAGTATTTTTCTCTCTTTCTAAACAACCTTTATTTTCCCCATAGTTCTGCCTCCTTCTTTGTAATTATAACATATTGATGTACATACATACTAGAATCTTAGATATAAATGAAACGCCCTTAAATTATCAACTTTTTTATGTAGAGAAGCGTGGGCTAAAATATGATATAAATCAGGTAGGGTGGTATTTCTTGGTACAGGCTGTCATGTATAATTATTATTATTTGAATCTTTACATCCTTACTTAGATACACTTCTTCATTTTCTAATTAATGAGTTTCAGACATGTTTATTAGGTATTTTTTAAGCATAATAGGCCAGATTTTATGAGTTGATGTGAATCATATGGATTGTCACCTAACTGCAAGATTATTTCCTTTTACATTATAAGAGCACCCCTCCACCTGCTCCAATGCAAATAAACCAGATAACCTTACAGCATTAAGATTAATCTTATAGCATCTTCTGTTTAATTTGTTTAAGAAATTTCTGAGAATTACTCTTATCTTTACCCTCTAATAAAACATTATTTTATTCTTTTAAGATAATCAAGTCTATGAATTTCTGTTGTATTTTCTACTTTGTTAAACTGAGCGTTCTCCAACTTTATTATATAACTTAGTAGAAACAAAATGAAAAATAAATGAACATGATATTATAATAAAATCGTGTTTATATTATTCTTATGCATCATAATCTTTATTCACTGTTTTGCTATGAAAACTCATGCTGTCATTCTGTAGAGAAAAATGATAGGAAACACTAGGTAAAATGTATTTCAAGAGATAAATCTTTATTCTCAAAGCATTTGCTCCTCTCCAATATCTGCCTTTGAACTGAGCACTTCATAACTCATCATCACTGAAGAGAGACGAACCACAAGAGACTTAATTGCTCAAAATGTGAATGACACTAATAGATGGGAGAAGAAGAGGCCGTGTTAAATCCATTAAGTTTTCAAAAACATCAGATGCTGCCAGGAAAAATACTCTGGAGACACATTTGACAATACTGCTCAGTTCTTAATGAGGTTCCTCTGAATCAATTTTGTATAGTCTCCACATAAACTATAGAGAGATTGCATATTAACATGTGGGGGTGACACTCAGCAGAACAGCCATAATAGTGTCTCATCCTTCCAATCTTAATTTAATGCTCACAGTTCTGATTCCTCTATTAGGGGGTCTCATCTTGCAAATCTTAACACTCTAGATGTACCCAGCTGCTATGATTTGCATCACATCCTCTACCCTATTAACACATTGCATCTCTAGTGATTTCATTCTTTCCACCTACTTGGAGAAGTGGGAACAGAAAGAGATAAAGAATGAACGTGTGACATTGATTTGCAATGGTTTCCTGGTTCAAGATCTTAAATCTAGCCCCAGCTTAATTGAGAGAATTTGAAAGGAGAAAGAAGTAAATTAGTTGCATGCTAACATAGTCAAAATTCAACATGATCATTTTTATACCAACTTATTTATTAGGGGACAACTGAGTTAGCTAGATATGATTTACTCAAAGGGATTCAGAAGAATGTTTGAGATCGTCTAGTTATAGCCTTATTGATAAGTCAAACATTACTACTCTATGTACTCAAGGAAAAGCAAACTGGAATTATTTGTTCAACAAATATTTGAGTGTAGCCTATTGTCCAGTATTGTACTAAATACTGGGGACTCTGCAAACAAGAAAATATTCCCAAATCTTTGTCCCTGTGGGGACAAAGTATATCTGATGTGTATTTGTGTGTGTGTGTGTGTGTGTGAGAGAGAGAGAGCGTGTGTGTGTCTGCCAAGTCATAGGGGAGAGTGAGACAGACGCTAAACGAGATAAATAGACATATGTATATATGCATATCTATATATGTATGTTAGATGGAGGGAAGCACTATTTTAAAAAGCAAACCAAGTTTAGCGCTAGAAAGTATGGAAAGGAGAAGGTTTGGGGGAGGTTGCAATTTTTAAATACACTTTGATGTAGAACTCACCAAGACAACATTTAAATGAATGCAACGAGGAAGTGACCCATAGAGGTAGCTGGTGAAAGATCATTCTGACTATAGGAATTGAGATTACAGTAGGAAAAACATAATTATGTAAGGGGTTTAAGTAGGATGGATGACAGGATCATTAGAGAAGAGTGGCCTTGGACATTGGTGGGTTTGGCTACCTTCCTTGTTTAATGGTACCCTATTTCCCTTTAAGAAACAACACATCTACCTCATCATTAGACATAAGAATCTTGCGGAATTGACTTCTTTCATACATATAGGGATGGTCCCTGATTATCATCATCCTTGAGGCTATAGTGTTTGTTTCCATTTCCAATAATAAATAGTGCGACAGTAAATATTTACATTTTGAGGAGAAAGAGAAGTTTCATCTCTTTCCGCAATAACTATTAGAAGATGTATTTCTTCCACCTGAATGTTATGTGAAATGAGTGCTTGAAGGAACTGCATGGGGCCACCATGAACAGCCCATATGAAGCTGGCACTACAGTCGTTAGACCAAGGGAAAGAGAGAACCTGGGTCCTTGGTGGTATTATTTGAGTCTCCAGAACTATCTCTGAATATTTCAGCCATGAGAGATGTATATATTCTTCCCATTATTAAGCCACTGGGAACTTTTAATATTACATGAAAATTTTACTTGGCAAAATCTGGCTGAAGCCTTTGGAGTAGCAAATAACCTGAGCTAAAGGTTAAAGATGACATCAGAGATAGACTTAAAGGATCATTACAATGTGTGATTTGGTAACAAATTGAAACTATCACTGGGAACATTGTGAGATACAAATTTAGTAGGTTGAGGGGCCAGCCCGGTGGCACAACGGTTAAGTTCACACGTACTGCTTCTCGGTAGCCTGGGGTTTACTGGTTTGGATCCCGGATACAGACATGGCACCATTTGGCAAAAGCCATGCTGTGGTAGGCATCCCACATATAAAGTAGAGGAAGATGGGCATAGATGTTAGCTCAGGGCTAGTCTACCTTGGCAAAAAGAGGAGGATTGGCAGTAGTTAGCTCAGGGCTAATCTTCCTAAAAAAAAATTAGTAGGTTGAGTTAATAATAAAACAAATAAAAACACTCTGTAGTTATTAGTGATGGAGTTCAGGACATACGTCACCTGACATATTGACTATTTTAAACTGAAGAAATTTGAACAGCAGAAGCAGGAATTTCACCTTGACCTTCCCCCCACACTTCTCCCCTGAAATGGATCATAAAACACTCATGTGAGAAGTGCTCTCTCTGTGCCTGGAGGACAGGAGCATCCTTACCTCCAAAGACAAGGGAACACCTAGAAGAATACAAACAAACAGGCATTGCTAAGTTTCCTCCAGTTTAATTCCCTCGTCCTCCTTGACTTATCATTATTTATCCACAACGGTCCACTCTTCATCAAATCTAGCATAAAAATACTCGGACTTAACTGTTTCTTTGGGTCTTCATTTCCTTATGAAGTCTCCTGTATCACATAAAACTTACATTAAATAAATTTGCATGCTTCCCTCCTATTAAAATGTCTTTGTCAGTTTAATTTTCAGACCCAGCCGGGGACACTAAGAAGGTCAAGGAAAACTTTTCCTCTCCTACACTGGTATGTTAAATAAATCTATATTTTCTTTCCATTTGTCCAACCAGTCAACTGGAAGTTTGGAGAGCAGGATCTGCTAATGTAACAACTTCCCTATGAATAGATTTATTTTTCTTTCTTTCAGAAACAACATAGAGTATAATGTTGTAATATGAAAAGCAGAAATGAGTACAAACAAGACAAGATTCATGTTTAGACAACTAAAATAAATCTCACAATAGTTATGGTGATATATGTACCAGAGAAAATGTTAGGAAGTGAACTGAATTGTAATCCACAGTTTTATAGGCACCTGAACAATTATTTCCATGTATTATTGTAAAATTGGCATTGTTGCAAAGTATTCCTTTAAGACTAACATTCCAATTCAAATCGTTTCTTACCTGCTGTTGCTTTCACTGCCTGCAATTAATGGTACACTTTATTCAATACATGTGGTCAATAGAATAATCTATTCACTGTTTTATTGTAAACAATTCACAAATTCTTAAAATCTATAAGCAAGTGTCAAAATAATTCTTTTACTCAAAAGCTTAAAAATAATTTTACATTTGTATGCAAGAAATTCCAAAATATTAAGCATTGTCTTCCATGGACCATTTTCTACATTTGTAATTAAACAGATTTTTGCATCAACAGATTATGCTGACACAATGCATTATAGTCAAGAATTGATTATATTGTGAATGAAAAGATGTTGTTAAGCTTACTTAAACAACAGAACTATAAGTGCTTTAATGACAAATATATACATTTATTTAGAAAAATATTTTAATAGCTGCTGAGTTTTTTGGGTTATTTTAAATGACAAATGATTACTTTTTACTCTTAAATAGCATACTCTCAGAGGCTCTCAGAGATTTATAGATCTCAATTTTTCACAAATGATATTTGACAATAGAATTTTTATTACAATTTTACCAGATAACGCCTATGATTATAAACAAGTCAGTCTCTTATATTTCCTTTAGCCACTGTTCTACTTCTCCTTTCACCTAGTTCAGTTTCTTATCAAGCCTTTTATCAAGGACAGAAACAGAGGCCAACCACCCTGAGCGGAGGCCCTCTCCTAGCATCCTTCGGCCAGCCCTCAACCCAAGGCAGTGGTTGTAGAGAGAAAGGGCATATTATGATCTTCAGAGGAGATTTTAAGTGATACAAACAAATTCCCTGACTTTGGGGGAGCATATGAAAGTCTGGAGTGGTGGTGGCAGTGGTGGAGGGAATATTAAACAGAAATATAAAGTTGGAAAAATTCTTCCAGGTAAGTCTGATGCTCCTGTGCTCTCATTCTTCTTCTGTCCACACCTCAACCACCGTATTCATGGTGCAAGAGTGTTTGTCTCATTAAATGCTATACTCTGCCAGCTAATCTATTCCTGCTTTCCAAAAGCTGTAACTATATGTATTGCTGATATTTACTCTAGGCATTGACGTGTACAGTTCTCACACTTCGTGTGTATACCTTCTTCTCACAGCTCATTTTCCATATAAAACATTTCTGTATTCTCAGAAACAAATCTGAGCATAGGGAAGGAGAGATTTTATTCAAAAGAATGATTGCAATAGAGAAAGACACTATTGCAATAGGGGGAGGCAGATTATTTCAACAAGGAGAAGCCTCCCACCATGAGATCTACAAGTGTCTCAAAGACCAGACAGAAAAGAAGTTTCTTTTATAGGGAGAGGTGAACAGGGATAGAAAGAACCAAACATCGGCAGTGAGATGTTGAGCGGGTGGCTTGGTCTGTCGGTCAGTGGGTAGAGACAGTCAGCTAATCATTTAGGAGACAAAGGATAGGATTTAGAGAGTCTGCGTCTGCTCTTGTCCTAGGGAAAAATGAGGTCATCTTCCAGCCTTATCAAAGTCATATGGGAAAGAGTGGTGTTTGGCAGTTAAGCAGCTTCCAGAAACTCAAAAGGGTTATGTGTGTATGGAGGTGGGGACAAGGAGGAGGGATTCTAAATTGTCCTCTTTTCCAGGAACACAGGGCTCAAGTGAAATTCAACATTATAAGTGTTACCAGAAGGAAAAACAAAAGAGCCAGGCAATTGAACTGCTTTGAGAAGTACGAAAAACAAGCAAAGGTCAGAGTCATCGACAGTAATGTCGGAGAAGCTTCTTGGCTACTCATCTACCAAACACGTAACCTGCAGTGAATATCAGCTACCACAAGAAAGCAGATCAGTTGCATAAACATAAAAGTTTTGGGGCCGGCTCCGTGGCCGAGTGGTTAAGTTTGCACGCTCCGCTGCGGCGGCCCAGAGTTCGGATCCTGGGTGCGGACATGGCACCACTCGTCAGGCCATGTTGAGGCGGCGTCCCACATCCCACAACTAGAAGGACGTGCAACTAAGATATACAACTGTGTACAGGGGGGGTTTGGGGAGATAAAGCAGAAAAAAAAAAAAAAAAGATTGGCAACAGTTGTTAGCCCGGGTGCCAATCTTTAAAAAAATAAATAAATAAAAGTTTTTTTTTCATAGAGAGGGAGAGTGTGGTGTACGATGTGGAGGGACAGAAAGAAGAGGGTTAAAAGCTCTTCCCGCCCCTCAGGCCCAGCACTGACATGTTTGATTTAGGAATTACACAGACCGTGTGGAATGACTCTCACTCATTGGCTGGTTGGAGCAGGTGAGAAATCTGTTGAGTACTTGCCCATAGACATCTAGTAAAACTGACATCATTTTCCCAAGGAGGGCTGCATCTTCTTATGAAAAGTCACAGTAGTTTGAGTCATTGAAATTTGGGGCAATAATTCACGCCTATACACTCTCTGCTAAACCCATTTGCTATATTTGACTAGTTATACTATAAAGCTGAGGATTAAATCCCCCAACTTTTCTTTTTAAGATCCCTAAAACTATTTTCTAGATTTTAAAACAATTAAAATGGAAGAGATCTTCCACATCCATTTTTCTATTAGATTACATCCATTCCCACTCCCAGCTGACTCACTGTCAAGTTCTCTCATTTCATCCACTTTAAAACTGCAATCCCAGCAGCTTACAGCTTGGTGAGCATGTCAAAACAGGGCTATGTCTTCAAAAATTAAATCTGAAACCTCACTGCGCTCTGAAATATCCTTTGGCTAGGGTATGGCTGTAGGATATTTTTCTCCCTAAAATTTCAGAAAAGACGTTTATTTTTACCATTAACATTATTCACCTGTCCAGTGACTTTTTATTCAATTCTCAAATACTATATTTATTATATGTTAGTGCTAAGAACATAGAAATGGAAATGTGTGACACCTTGCTCACACATAGCTGAAACTGTAGTAAAGTCACAGACACAGACACACAGGATTATACCACCATCTGCTAAGATCTTAACGTTTTTAAGCTCAAGCCATATGGAAAAATTCTGCTTAATTCAATAGTTGTAGGTCTTAACATAGCATTTAAAATCCATGATGAAGTATAAATTAATCACTTTTATTTCTTGATAAGGTTTTTAAAATGATTTATCCTCAGCAGAAACTGCAGATCAGAAGTACAGGAAATGTTGGCACAACGTGAATGCTGCAATTATCAGCCCAGGTAGAGAAAGTGCCATTTAGAATTTAGTGAGTCAGGGCCTGGGGATGCTTACATCCCCTGTCACTCCCTCTTAACAGCTCTGATCTTGGTCAACTACTTAGACTATTATTGCACAATTGTTCAATCTCTACGTGCAGTAGCTTAACACAATCACTGACACTTTTTTTGCAATCTAAGTTGATACAGACAAGCATTTTTGAAGGCAGCCCTAAGGCCAAGGAGAGTATTTATATCTACTGCCATTCAGAGAATTACTGAGCCGATAAAGCACTCAATAGATTTTGCACTTTTCCCATTATGTTTCTGGGCTTCCTGCAGGTATTCTATGAAAGACTGTGGGTGTTCTTAATCAAGAAAAACAACATATTTCTTCCATCATTCTGTACTAGCCATGTTTCCATTTATACAGATTTCTGGTCAAGTGATATTGAAGTTTCAAAAATATTTTCTTTATTCACTGGAACATGTATGATGGCTCTAACATATTGGTATTCATTGACCACATTCAATTAATTTTGAGAGACTAGGAAATGCATTGAGGTTTTCCACATAAAAGTGTTCTTCCTTAATATAAGACCACATGAAACCTAGGCATGGCCAATACAGCTAAAAAGCAAGTACCTAGTAAAGCTCCAGTGTGAATATAAAAGGCCCAATTTTCTTAACGTTGAAAACTACGTGGAATATTAAAATGTTTAAGCTACAATACTAGCTAGCGTTAACTGAATTTCTTATATTTCAATATGGGAAACTCTATCTCTGAGGCCTCCTGGCATTCCTAACCCTTGATACTGCCAAAATCAAGATAGATAGATTCATCAGGTAGATAAATAGATACAAGAAACAAGGGAATACTAAACATTGAATCTGCCAATATCTATACAGAGGCAAAACTACCTACAAAATTTTATTTTAAGCAATTAAAAATATCTTTCAATTAAGGAATTAAGTAAAGAATTCATCACATTCTCATCCAATTTAGTACCAATAATAGAAAATAATACAGGGCTATTGTAGGGAATAAGAGTTAAAGATGGGCTAACTCATCGAGAATATCATAAAGCAGAAAGCTCTTCAAAAACCCACATCTTCCACTGCAAAAAACATTATAATTCATAAACCTGTTATGGTGTATCTAGCATCAGGACAAACAGTGTTTTATGCAGTACTTATTTCTTCCTGTCCTTACATCTCATCTTGATGTGAAGATTCTAAAACATAAAATTTGTGACTCTTAATAAGATTTAGTTTTTCTTTTCTTTGATTACTAGATGCCAACTCTCTCCTTTAATATGTCTAGATCTCACCAGAATCTCTGACTGCTATTTTTACCTAGCTTATTCTTTATTTGCATAGCTACTAGAAGACAAGGAGAAGAATTGACCCTATTTGAATAATGAAGTTATATTTTTATTGTTCCTAAAAAATGAATGATATAAGAAAATCCCTTTCTTCATTTGATTAATAATTAATTAGGTTATTCGGTTAAATTTTCTAGTATGTTAACCTCCTATTCTGAAATTTTTAACAAGCACAACTCAAAATATGGAAATTCGCAGTAACCACATGCCTTCAATTACAAGTCACTGCAGCAGTGATAAATTCATCATACAGAAATTATTTGACTGATGCTCTTCGTGGATAGGTGGCTGGAAGATAAGAAGAGGGATATTAACAACATTTCTATATTGGTTTTAGTAAACTGATAAACACAGGGGGAATATGACAAGTGATCCCCACAATCAAATCTATCAGATTGTGGAAAATTGAAACTACTCTTTAAAAACAGAAATGAAGCTGGAAAATCCTTTTGAGTTTGCTGAATTCAAATATTCCTTTTCATGTTTTCAGACTTGTAAAAAATAAAATCATATATCATATATTAATCTAGAAATTCTGTTACAGTTTAAATTATTATAAGCCTTTCATCTCAAGAAATAGGTTAATTTTTAAAAATACAAATGTATTAAATAATGCAAGGCATGCCATTAAATGTCCTTCTTACAGAATGAAAAACATTCACGGTTATCAGAACAAATAGTGTGTTCTTTTATCATTGTCTTACTATGTTTAAAACATATGTTTAATGACCCAGTGTGATTCATTGGACTTAGCAGCATAAAGAACCCAGCATCACCTGTAAGTCCTAATTTCCTAATGGCTCAAAATTCAAGGGCATGGAAAGTTCCAGAATCCTTTAGATGATAGGTATGCATTCACGTTGCATAAATCTTTTTGTCAAATCCTGGCCAAAGAATTGCAAAAGGTCCAATAGTCAATGCCTTAAAACCGATATGGAAAATTTGAATTATTTTAAAAGAATGAAAAGACTTTGAAAAGAATATTTGAAAATATGAATAATGAGAAATGATGGAATAGAGATGATTTACTCCAGAGAAGCCTAAATTTATGCACTTTAATTTAGCCAACCTCTGTGGACCAGATGCCACAAACCTGTGAGGCAGCATAAAGAGTGAAGGCAGCCTCCTGATATAGAATCACGTGTTAATTCACTCTAAATGTTTATGAGGACACCCAATGCATCAAATTTCATTAAACGTCTATGATTCCAGATGCTTTCTTTCCAAAGAAGAGAACGTGCTTACTCTTTTCTACCTTTGTTGATTTTTTCCCTCAGCTTCTCAGCCTCATAGTACTCGCCACATCTCTCTTCTCCAGTTTCCCCTCCAGGCTAGTCATGTTTTCACACATTCAACAAAGCTAATTGAGTACCTACGATACTTTCTGGTCAATGGCAATGCAACACTGAACAAGAAAATGTCCTTGCACTCATGGAGCTCACATTCAAGCGGCAGAATAAAAAAAATAAACAAATGAACAAGTTAACATATAATGTCAGGTATTGGTAAGTGCTGTGGAAAAAAATGTGGCATGTTACAGAAGTAAAGAGAGACTGGTGAAGGCGCTAGGACACTCCTTCTAAGGAAGGCTCACTAAGAAGCAGGGGAACCTAGTCCATTTTGCTACCAGAGGAGATGTGCTCCTGGCAAATGCATCAGTAAATGCCAGAGACCGTAAGTGACAACCAGACTAGCGTGGCTGCAAAAGCATACAAAGGGGCAGAGTGGTGGGGATGGGATGAGGGATGTTGCCTCAGTTCAGACCTTATTGTATCAAACTATCAAATTCAGTAGCGACCTTACAATCTGACAATAGGCTTGAACATATCAACGGATTTGCCAGTTTTCTCTGAAAACATAAGAGAAAGCTCTTTCAAATTGACATCTAAATTTAAACAATAGAAAAGTAATATTTTAGCAATAACCCTTATTAATCATGAGAATAGATTATTAAGGGTAGTTATATAATCTTTTCAGATCATATTTTTAAATGATATTTATTAGTTCCACAAACATGTATCTGCCATATGAATATAGTGATATCGGCACTGAAAATATAGTGATAGAGGCGTAGTTCCCACTTTCAAATTAACTACAATAAGAACTTTGCTAGATAAGCACAAGATGCTAAAGAAAAATCAGACACACCCTGTACTTCCCCTTCACACGAGTATCATATTGTATTGATATTGTCTAGTTATCTCTAACACCCTCCCTCTCTCATTGTAAGCTTTATAAGGGAAAAGTGTTGTCTGGTTTGTTTATTGTTGTATTCCCACCTCAGAACAATGTTTTAAGTATAGTCAGCCTTCAATAATTATTTGTTGCAGGAATGAAAAAACTAATGAAATAAAGCCAATAAAATCAACAGTCATGATGTGTGATCAAGGGTAGTAGGACATACTTTGGGCCAGGGAAATGGTGTAGTAAAGTTCTTTAGAGAGAGTTCCCAGACAAGATGATGACTGAGTTGAATTTTTAGGTACCCAGAAGAATTACTCAGTCAGAGAAGGAAGGGGAAGCATTTCAAAGAGAGAACAATTTGTATGAAGGCCATATGGTTTAGAGAACATAGGCTATTCCAAAGCTTTTAATTCGTTCTCTGTTACTTGAGCAAGGGATATCTAAGAAAAAATAGTTTGTGATAAAGAAGGGTCTATATGTCATGCTAAGGAGTTTGGATTTCATACTGAATGTGATGAAGACTGATTGAAGGAATAGTTTCATAACATTGCCATTGAGCAAGATCCATCTAGCGGGAATATTCCGTAGGAGGCAAGAACAAGGGCATCAAACCCAGTTGGAAAGTGTTCACAGTACTCCAGTTAGAACTAATTAGGGCAGTGGTAATGGAGGTCATGAGGCACAAAGAGGATTGAAGGATAAATACACTAAGACGTGATAGTTACATATTAAGAATAATGGGAAGAGAGTTGGGTAGGATGGTTCACAACTATTTGCTTTGGGATAGCTCTGAATTTGTCCAGGATTTATTCCTACTATAGAGAGAAAATAAGCAAACATTCTTTTCTTGACAACTAATTGTCATTTAAAAAATTCAAAATCTCTACGTTCAGGCCCCAGATCTACTTTTGTGAACAAGTCACTTAACTTCATTTACGTTCTTACAAGAATCAATGGGACAATAGATGAGAAAGCATTTTAAAAGTGGCAAAAGGTCTACAAATATTAGCGTCATCATTTTATTATTTTTCTCCACTCCTTTTACTTTCTATTCTCTTACATATTGGTTTTTATTTAAGCGTTCCCTCAATCTCCCACATATATAATTTTTCTTTTTCACTTTCCTCTTTTTCTTTCTCATCTTTTTTTCTCTTTCAACATAATGAGGTAGCTTATTAGTGCTATGTTGAGTAATTCCTCCTGCCTACCAATGAATGATCTCGCCATTAAAGAAACTTCAACAAAGCACGTGTTGGAATATTTCACGTAGAATATTTCATGTATCAAGAACATAGGAAGTATGCACACATTCTAGTGGTCATACAGAATGTGTCACAGAATGCAAGTTTGGTGTTAATGATGACGATAATAATAAATTGATATTTTTAGAAGTTTTACTGAGTTCCAGGCACTTTGCATTACCTCACTTAATTTTTATTATGATCTTAATTTTTACTATAATCTTGTGGATAGGTGGTATTATCCCAATTTCACCTGGACACTAAGTCCTAAAGACGAGCACACAACTAGTATATGGAGATGAAGTTCAAGTTCATATAGGGGTGGCTCCAAATACTTTGCTCTTAGCATTCACTTTCCTCCACAGAAATATACCTACTGAGTCAAATAGTTATTTTTGTCAGGTTACTACCTTCCAATTTCTAAGTCCATTCATTCTATAAGCATACATTTGGCATGGTACTGTGTCTGATGCTGGAAGAAAGCCACAACAACAATACAAAGATAATGCAAATAAGTATTAAACAAATGTATGTAAATAAACTATAATTTAAATGAAATGTTCTACATATGAAATAATATTTAAATTTTAAGAAGTTGCTAGAACAAAGCATAAAGACATACGAATACACATGTTCAGGAAAAATTAAATAGTTCAGGGTATCAAGAAAATAGTGTCCTTCACACTGGGGATTGCAACCCCCTGAAGACTTTCCAAGGGGTAGCAAGGCCTAGAGGGTTTCAAGTCAATGGAGTGCTTATCAACACACAGGTGGCGGGGCTCCATACCCAGAGTTTCTGACACAGTAGGTCAGGGTTAAGGTCTAAGAATTTGTATTTCTAAAAAGTTTTGACATGATGCTGCTGGCTCATGGACCACTCTTTCTTAAATACTGTCTGAAGAAAACCAATCTCTAGATCCTCACCTTTCATATATATTCTGTCTTTAAAAATCATGAGAAATCATTTGAGGTAGAAATCTTAAGCAAATTCTCTTTTCCTGTTTCCCTTTTTCTAATTGCTTTTATTTCACTTTTAAATATAGAAAGCATATCTGGAATCTTCCTGTGATGTATTGTTCAAGGTTGTTACACCTCAGTGACAGCACACAAAATATTGATATTGGTAGAGAAAGAGTGAATGACTCTGTAAGTAACCAACTTTTCCAAGTAAAGTAGTTTATTTTCTTTACTTTCAATATGATTGAAGGCAAATTTAATGAAAATGGTACCTGATGAATTTTTCAAAGTTAATTTTGGGGGATAGATAACTTTATGAATTCAGCAAGGAGTTCAAACTTGTTTAGTAACACTGATAAAAGTGTTACTTCCATCTTGTAACTTCAAAATTTGTCAGTCTTTATTTCTATAAAAAGAAAAATAATAATAGGACTAATGCAGAATCTTGTGTCGTCCCAGAAAAAAAGTGACATTCATCCTTGAATATATGAAACGATAGGGAAAAAAATCAGTGAATTTTATCATTAAATGTATTTTAAATAGAAGTTTATCTTTGTTTGTAATACTAATATGTCAAAATCTGTAATACATTTAGGTTACTTTGATCACTTTTTAGTACTAATAATTGGAATGATATTTCAAACCATAAAAAAATTTTGTTAACACTTAAAGCCAGCATGTGGTGAAAGAAAATTTTAAAAAGCAATATTTCAATTTATGTACTCATTTATATTCAAATAATTACTTTAGGATTGACCAATAAGAGATTATCAAGGGGCCAGCCTGCTGGTACAGCAGTTAAGTTCTCACGTTCCGCTTCGACCGCCCAGGGTTTGCCAGTTCGGATCCCGGGTTGTGGACATGGCACCACTTGGTAAGCCATGCTGTGGTAGGCATCCCACATATAAACTAGAGAAAGATTGGCATAGATGTTAGCTCAGGGCCAGTCTTCCTCAGCAAAAAGAGAATTGGTGGCAGATGTTAGCTCAAGGCTAATCTTCCTCAAAAAAAAAAAAAAAAAAGATTATCAAGCATAAGGTAATGTAATAGGTTATAAGTCTATGAAGTAAAAGGTTTGCAATATGAGTTCAGGAAGAAAAAGAAATCATGTGTAAGAAAATTTGAAATAAACAAAAAAGATGACTGGGTGTGCCAATAGAAAACCATGTATCATTTAGAATGCATCCTCCCAGCTATTCTGGTCTTTCTTTGCCCTTGTACTATTTTATGTACTCTAAGTTGTAGACAACTGTTAAAAGCTCAAAACAAATTTTGTCTATAGACATGCAAATAACTCTGTCCAGTGGATATTGAATTGACTTCCATTCTCATGCCCACAGAAAAAGCCAGTTTTAATCCACTGTAAATTAATTTTAACATCTCTTTACTCCATATACATTTGCTCTTCTTGTTTCTTCTCATTGGAACCAGTTAACATCTGCCTAGTTCCATGCTTAATAATTAATTAAATAAAATTTTTAACTTTTTATATCTATATGAGAGTCATTATTTTACTTTTTCTAAAAAAAGCTATCATTTAATAGACACAATATTGCTAGCTGTTAAAAAGAACTTAGCTCATAGGTTCTCTAAATGGATGATAGTATCTAATTGCCATGTTTAGAGTCCATTGGACTCTTTTAAAGTGTGCTATAATGACTTGATTTTAACATGTTAATATTTAAAATGTACTGAAAATTCCATTATCTTCAACTAGTTACATTTATGATTTAAAAATTTAGTTATTAACATAAAATGTGCAAGGGATACTATTTTGTATGAAATTCTTCAGAATATTCTCAAGTAAAAATGTATAATGTGTCCTGGTACAGATTATATGGAAAGGCATAAATTACACGAGAAGATGTAGAATGAACACTTGTTACAAAACATGGAATACTTTAAATACCTTGCTAAAACAGATTATTCTGCAAACAAAGGTTTTTACATTAGGGAGCGAAACAATCTGACTCAAGTAGCAAAAAGGTAACTCTGGTTGCAATGTAATAAATGGGATGAAACAAGTAAGAAGCCACAGGCAGTGGGATGGGTTTAGGTTATTATTATAGTAAGTGTAGTAACTAATCCCAGCTAAAAATAATGATAGTTTGTTAGTGAAACTATGATAATAAGGACACAAAAGATGGACACAGGGGCAGGAGAAATTTTGGAGATAAAATGGCCACAAACTGAGGACTGAATGAAGGAAATAAAATAGAAGAATCAGTAATGACTCTGTGTAAGCAAAACTCTAATCTCTCTCTCTCTCTCTCGCTGTATGTCTTTCTATCCCTTACTTATCTACGGTCACTCTGTCTATCTATCTATATATCCATCCCATCTCCCAAACCAGTTGGTTGAGCTGTATATCTGTGCATCTGTCTTCTGGAAGTCTATTTGGATATTTCATTAGCACTTCTAATTCATATGACCAAATAGAACTAATTATCTACCCATCACTATAGTAATCACTTCCTCTCCAGACTCTTATCTATTCTTGAACAGAATGTGCATTCTTCTGTTGTTGGATGGACTATTCTCCAAATCTAGATTAGATTCCATTGATTAGTGGTGTCGGCCAGTTCTCATATATTCATAGTTTATTTTCTGCTGAGTGGTTCCATGGATTACTGAGAACCGGATTAAGTAGCACTTTATACTCAATATTAATCAAAGTTCTGTCTTCTCCAGTAGACTGTAAGTATAATGAGAAAGTTGCAATTTCAATCCGTCCATCAGTCTATCCCCAGAATCTGACACATTGTAACTTTTCAAAAAATATTTGAAGTTATGAATCAAAAGGCTTGAGCCTGGGTGACTGAGCAGATAATGGTGCCATCATCTAAGTTAGGGGACCCAGTAGGAGATTTGGTTTCCTGGCAGATGAATTAAAGTAAACGCTTCTTTGAACGTCATGACTTTGTTGTGGCAATAGCACTCCCATTCTCATATACATTTATGTAAGTGTGAGGGAGGGTGAGCCTTTATGGTGGTTTCCTACATGAATAAATTGCAGATAGTAACATTTGTAACTAAGTATAAAATGAGGAGACTTGGAAATATATTAAGTTCATAAGAAAGAATGTTGCTGATAATATGAAGTCTAAACATGTTTAGTTAAAAAATGCATGCTGTCATAAAAGAGCTAAGAATAGACTTGTAGATGAAAATCCAGGAGAGCAGAGAGAGCTTGCAGAGGTCAATAACACATGAGATAACTATAGCCTCTGTAAATGCGTAGGGCTGCTGAGTGAAAAGTATTGTTTGTCCCTGGGATTGAGGTTTCTACAATTCAGTGCTGCTTTGAGGTTATCTTCCCAAAGCCTAATGTTGACAAAACTTTATTAGTTCTTGAAATGTAACACATAGACACTTGGTATAAAAGAGGTCTGAGAAATTAATTATTTTTAAGGCACATGTGTAGACACTGAAATATAGCTGTCAGTTCCAGTATTGCCTCTTCTTTGAAGTCGATAATGGTAAGCACTTCACATGGAAAGTGCAGTAATGGTAAAAAAGACTTCCATTTCCGGGCTAGCGTATAAGGAGTTTAGAAGTCACCACTCTATCCTGACAAGTAAAAAGCTAAACAAACTAAAACTTAGACTTTCTGGAGCCTCAGTTTTCATATCCATAAAGTAACATAAAATAAGAATGCTTGAGCATCAATTTTATAATAGACGTAAAGTATTTACCACAGTGTAGGTCAAAGTAAGAAATCACGAGTAAAAGAATCTTAAGCTTATTTAATGGGCAATGACAGAAGGAGGCAAAATTTCTCTCATAAAAAGGATGCACACAGAGGCAGCACACATTTTAGACTTGTTTATCTCATTGAATATTAACTCATTGGAAAAGTGTTAACTCCTGCTCAAAATGCCTATGCTCCCCTAACAAGTTTTGCACCACGCAATTGAAATTGAGTGACTAACTATTGCAAAAGTTCCAAAATCTTAGTTATTTTCATTTTTCTCCTTTCTTTTTGTATTCATTCATTTTCCTATTTACAAAGAAATAATTTACCCAAACATGAAAGCAAGCAAAATGACAACTGATTGATTTAACATTTTGAAGCACATTTTTTAAAAAGCCCACTGCACAGTCATCTAATTCTCTCAAGAGATGAATGTTTGTTTGATGTTTTCCAGCCCTATAAAGTTAGAGATTAACATACTGAAAAATGATGTTATAATTTGTCTGTGGCCTATAGAAATGGTAATCCCAAAGCTTGTAGTTTTGTGGCTCTGTAGAAAAT